>NW_027184825.1:0-153266 GCF_040668555.2 Bombus flavifrons | reverse complement strand
ACTTTATATAGTATTACGTTATAACGTATAACGTTATATAGTATTACCATATAACGTATAACGTTATATAGTATTACGTTATAACGTATCACGTTATGTAGTATTACCATATAACGTATAACGTTATATAGTATTACGTTATAACGTATAACGTCATATAGTATTACGTTATAACGTATAACGTTATATAGTATTACGTTATAACGTATAACGTTATATAGTATTAAGTTATAACGTATAACTTTATATAGTATTACGTTATAACGTATAACGTTATATAGTATTACCATATAACGTATAACGTCATATAGTGTTACGTTATAACGTATAACTTTATATAGTATTACGTTATAACGTATAACGTTATATAGTATTACGTTATAACGTATAACTTTATATAGTATTACGTTATAACGTATAACGTTATATAGTATTACCATATAACGTATAACGTTATATAGTATTACGTTATAACGTATAACGTTATATAGTATTACGTTATAACGTATAACGTTATATAGTATTACGTTATGACGTATAACGTTATATAGTATTACGTTATAACGTATAACGTTATATAGTATTACGTTATAACGTATAACGACATATAGTATCACCATGTAACGTATAACGTTATATAGTATTACGTTATGACGTATAACTTTATATAGTACTATGTTATAACGTATAACGTTATATAGTATTACCATATAACGTATAACGTTATATAGTATTGCGTTATAACGTATAACGTTATATAGTATTACGTTATATCGTATAACGTTATATAGTATTACGTTATAACGTATAACGTTATATAGTATTGCGTTATAACGTATAACGTTATATAGTATTACGTTATCATGTATAACGTTATATAGTATTACGTTATGACGTATAACGTTATATAGTATTACCTTATAACGTATAACGTTATATAGTATTACGTTATAACGTATAACGTTATATAGTATTACGTTATAACGTATAACGTTATATAGTATTACGTTATGACGTATAACGTTATATAGTATTACGTTATAACGTATAACGTTATGTAGTATTACGTTATAACGTATAACGACATATAGTATCACCATGTAACGTATAACGTTATATAGTATTACGTTATGACGTATAACTTTATATAGTAATATGTTATAACGTATAACGTTATATAGTATTACCATATAACGTATAACGTTATATAGTATTGCGTTATAACGTATAACGTTATTTAGTATTACGTTATATCGTATAACGTTATATAGTATTACGTTATAACGTATAACGTTATATAGTATTGCGTTATAACGTATAACGTTATATAGTATTACGTTATCATGTATAACGTTATATAGTATTACGTTATGACGTATAACGTTATATAGTATTACCTTATAACGTATAACGTTATATAGTATTACGTTATAATGTATATCGTTATATGGTATTACGTTATATCGCATAACATTATATAGTATTACGTTATAACGTATAACATTATATAGTATTACGTTATAACGTATAACGTTATATAGTATCACCATGTAACGTATAACGTTATATAGTATTACCATATAACGTACAAGGTTATATAGTATTACGTTATAACGTATAACTTTATATAGTATTACGTTATAACGTATAACGTTATATAGTATTACGTTATAACGTATAACGTTACATAGTATTGCGTTATAACGTATAACGTTATATAGTATTACGTTATAACGTATAACTTTATATAGTATTACGTTATAACGTATAGCGTTATATAGTATTACCATATAACGTATAACGTTATATAGTATTACGTTATAACGTATAACTTTATATAGTATTACGTTATAACGTATAACGTTATATAGTATTACCATATAACGTACAAGGTTATATAGTATTACGTTATAACGTATAACGTTATATAGTATTACGTTATAACGTATAACGATATATAGTATTACCATGTAACGTATAACGTTATATAGTATTACGTTATAACGTATAACTTTATATAGTATTACGTTATAACGTATAACGTTATATAGTATTAAGTAATAACGTATAACGTTATATAGTATTACGTTATGACGTATAACGTTATATAGTATTACGTTATAACGTATAACGTTATGTAGTACTACGTTATAACGTATAACGACATATAGTATCACCATGTAACGTATAACGTTATATAGTATTACGTTATGACGTATAACTTTATATAGTACTATGTTATAACGTATAACGTTATATAGTATTACCATATAACGTATAACGTTATATAGTATTGCGTTATAACGTATAACGTTATATAGTATTACGTTATATCGTATAACGTTATATAGTATTACGTTATAACGTATAACGTTATATAGTATTGCGTTATAACGTATAACGTTATATAGTATTACGTTATCATGTATAACGTTATATAGTATTACGTTATGACGTATAACGTTATATAGTATTACCTTATAACGTATAACGTTATATAGTATTACGTTATAACGTATAACGTTATATAGTATTACGTTATAACGTATAACGTTATATAGTATTACGTTATGACGTATAACGTTATATAGTATTACGTTATAACGTATAACGTTATGTAGTATTACGTTATAACGTATAACGACATATAGTATCACCATGTAACGTATAACGTTATATAGTATTACGTTATGACGTATAACTTTATATAGTACTATGTTATAACGTATAACGTTATATAGTATTACCATATAACGTATAACGTTATATAGTATTACGTTATAACGTATAACGTTATATAGTATTACGTTATGACGTATAACTTTATATAGTATTACGTTATAACGTTATATAGTATCACCATATAACGTATAACGTTATATAGTATTACGTTATGACGTATAACGTTATATAGTATTACGTTATAACGTATATCGTTATATAGTATTACGTTATAACGTATATCGTTATATAGTATTACGTTATATCGCATAACGTTATATAGTATTACGTTATGACGTATAACGTTATATAGTATTACGTTATAACGTATATCGTTATATAGTATTACGTTATAACGTATATCGTTATATAGTATTACGTTATATCGCATAACGTTATATAGTATTACGTTATAACGTATAACGTTATATAGAATTACCATATAACGTACAAGGTTATATAGTATTACGTTATAACGTATAACTTTATATAGTATTACGTTATAACGTATAACGTTATATAGTATTACGTTATAACGTATAACGTTGTATTGTATTACGTTATAACGTGATATAGTATCCGCATATAACGTATAGCGTTATATAGTATTACGTTATAACGTATAACGTTATATAGTATTACGTTATAACGTATAACGATATATAGTATCGCCATGTAACGTATAACGTTATATAGTATTACGTTATAACGTATAACTTTATATAGTATTACGTTATAACGTATAACGTTATATAGTATTACCATATAACGTATAACGTTATATAGTATTACGTTATAACGTATCACGTTATGTAGTATTACCATATAACGTATAACGTTATATAGTATTACGTTATAACGTATAACGTCATATAGTATTACGTTATAACGTATAACGTTATATAGTATTACGTTATAACGTATAACGTTATATAGTATTAAGTTATAACGTATAACTTTATATAGTATTACGTTATAACGTATAACGTTATATAGTATTACCATATAACGTATAACGTCATATAGTGTTACGTTATAACGTATAACTTTATATAGTATTACGTTATAACGTATAACGTTATATAGTATTACGTTATAACGTATAACTTTATATAGTATTACGTTATAACGTATAACGTTATATAGTATTACCATATAACGTATAACGTTATATAGTATTACGTTATAACGTATAACGTTATATAGTATTACGTTATAACGTATAACGTTATATAGTATTACGTTATGACGTATAACGTTATATAGTATTACGTTATAACGTATAACGTTATATAGTATTACGTTATAACGTATAACGACATATAGTATCACCATGTAACGTATAACGTTATATAGTATTACGTTATGACGTATAACTTTATATAGTACTATGTTATAACGTATAACGTTATATAGTATTACCATATAACGTATAACGTTATATAGTATTGCGTTATAACGTATAACGTTATATAGTATTACGTTATATCGTATAACGTTATATAGTATTACGTTATAACGTATAACGTTATATAGTATTGCGTTATAACGTATAACGTTATATAGTATTACGTTATCATGTATAACGTTATATAGTATTACGTTATGACGTATAACGTTATATAGTATTACCTTATAACGTATAACGTTATATAGTATTACGTTATAACGTATAACGTTATATAGTATTACGTTATAACGTATAACGTTATATAGTATTACGTTATGACGTATAACGTTATATAGTATTACGTTATAACGTATAACGTTATGTAGTATTACGTTATAACGTATAACGACATATAGTATCACCATGTAACGTATAACGTTATATAGTATTACGTTATGACGTATAACTTTATATAGTAATATGTTATAACGTATAACGTTATATAGTATTACCATATAACGTATAACGTTATATAGTATTGCGTTATAACGTATAACGTTATTTAGTATTACGTTATATCGTATAACGTTATATAGTATTACGTTATAACGTATAACGTTATATAGTATTGCGTTATAACGTATAACGTTATATAGTATTACGTTATCATGTATAACGTTATATAGTATTACGTTATGACGTATAACGTTATATAGTATTACCTTATAACGTATAACGTTATATAGTATTACGTTATAACGTATATCGTTATATAGTATTACGTTATATCGCATAACATTATATAGTATTACGTTATAACGTATAACATTATATAGTATTACGTTATAACGTATAACGTTATATAGTATCACCATGTAACGTATAACGTTATATAGTATTACCATATAACGTACAAGGTTATATAGTATTACGTTATAACGTATAACTTTATATAGTATTACGTTATAACGTATAACGTTATATAGTATTACGTTATAACGTATAACGTTACATAGTATTGCGTTATAACGTATAACGTTATATAGTATTACGTTATAACGTATAACTTTATATAGTATTACGTTATAACGTATAGCGTTATATAGTATTACCATATAACGTATAACGTTATATAGTATTACGTTATAACGTATAACTTTATATAGTATTACGTTATAACGTATAACGTTATATAGTATTACCATATAACGTACAAGGTTATATAGTATTACGTTATAACGTATAACTTTATATAGTATTACGTTATAACGTATAACGTTATATAGTATTACGGTATAACGTATAACGTTATATTGTATTACGTTATAACGTGATATAGTATCCGCATATAACGTATAGCGTTATATAGTATTACGTTATAACGTATAACGTTATATAGTATTACGTTATAACGTATAACGATATATAGTATTACCATGTAACGTATAACGTTATATAGTATTACGTTATAACGTATAACTTTATATAGTATTACGTTATAACGTATAACGTTATATAGTATTAAGTAATAACGTATAACGTTATATAGTATTACGTTATGACGTATAACGTTATATAGTATTACGTTATAACGTATAACGTTATGTAGTACTACGTTATAACGTATAACGACATATAGTATCACCATGTAACGTATAACGTTATATAGTATTACGTTATGACGTATAACTTTATATAGTACTATGTTATAACGTATAACGTTATATAGTATTACCATATAACGTATAACGTTATATAGTATTGCGTTATAACGTATAACGTTATATAGTATTACGTTATATCGTATAACGTTATATAGTATTACGTTATAACGTATAACGTTATATAGTATTGCGTTATAACGTATAACGTTATATAGTATTACGTTATCATGTATAACGTTATATAGTATTACGTTATGACGTATAACGTTATATAGTATTACCTTATAACGTATAACGTTATATAGTATTACGTTATAACGTATAACGTTATATAGTATTACGTTATAACGTATAACGTTATATAGTATTACGTTATGACGTATAACGTTATATAGTATTACGTTATAACGTATAACGTTATGTAGTATTACGTTATAACGTATAACGACATATAGTATCACCATGTAACGTATAACGTTATATAGTATTACGTTATGACGTATAACTTTATATAGTACTATGTTATAACGTATAACGTTATATAGTATTACCATATAACGTATAACGTTATATAGTATTGCGTTATAACGTATAACGTTATTTAGTATTACGTTATATCGTATAACGTTATATAGTATTACGTTATAACGTATAACGTTATATAGTATTGCGTTATAACGTATAACGTTATATAGTATTACGTTATCATGTATAACGTTATATAGTATTACGTTATGACGTATAACGTTATATAGTATTAC
Source organism: Bombus flavifrons (assembly GCF_040668555.2). Classification (NCBI taxonomy): domain Eukaryota; kingdom Metazoa; phylum Arthropoda; class Insecta; order Hymenoptera; family Apidae; genus Bombus; species Bombus flavifrons. Next base: position 146,730 of record NW_027184825.1, on the reverse strand, counting down.
GTTATAACGTATATCGTTATATAGTATTACGTTATAACGTATATCGTTATATAGTATTACGTTATATCGCATAACGTTATATAGTATTACGTTATAACGTATAACGTTACATAGTATTGCGTTATAACGTATAACGTTATATAGTATTACGATATAACGTATAATATTATATAGTATTACGTTATAACTTATAACGTTATATAGTATCACCATGTAACGTATAACGTTATATAGTATTACGTTATAACGTATAACGTTATATAGCTTTACGTTATAACGTATAACGTTATATAGTATTACGTTATAACGTACAAGGTTATATAGTATTACGTTATAACGTATAACTTTATATAGTATTACGTTATAACGTATAACGTTACATAGTATTGCGTTATAACGTATAACGTTATATAGTAATACGTTATAACGTATAACGTTATATAGTAATACGTTATAACGTATAACGTTATATAGTATTAAGTTATAACGTATAACTTTATATAGTATTACGTTATAACGTATAACTTTATATAGTATTAAGTAATAACCTATAACGATATATAGTATTACGTTATAACGTTATATAGTATCACCATATAACGTATAACGTTATGTAGTATTACGTTATAACGTTATATAGTATTACGTTATATCGTATAACGTCATATAGTATTACGTTATAACGTATAACTTTATATAGTATTACGTTATAACGTATAACGTTATATAGTATTACGTTATAACGTATAACGTTATATAGTATTACGTTATAACGTATAACGTTATATAGTATTACGTTATATCGTATAACGTCATATAGTATTACGTTATAACGTATAACTTTATATAGTATTACGTTATAACGTATAACGTTATATAGTATTACGTTATAACTTATAACGTTATATAGTATTACGTTATGACGTATAACGTTATATAGTATTACCATATAACGTACAAGGTTATATAGTATTACGTTATAACGTTATATAGTATCACCATATAACGTATAACGTTATATAGTATTACGTTATAACGTATCACGTTATATAGCATTACGTTATAACGTATAACGTTATATAGTATTACGTTATCATGTATAACGTTATATAGTATTACGTTATAACGTATAACATTATATAGTATTACGTTATAACGTATAACGTTATATAGTATCACCATGTAACGTATAACGTTATATAGTATCACCATGTAACGTATAACGTTATATAGTATTACGTTATAACGTATAACGTTATATAGTATTACGTTATGACGTATAACTTTATATAGTATTACGTTATAACGTTATATAGTATCACCATATAACGTATAACGTTATATAGTATTACGTTATGACGTATAACGTTATATCGTATTACCTTATAACGTATAACGTTATATAGTATTACGTTATGACGTATAACGTTATATAGTATTACGTTATGACGTATAACGTTATATAGTAGTACCATATAACGTACAACGTTATATAGTATTTCGTTATAACGTTATATAGTATCACCATATAACGTATAACGTTATATAGTATTACGTTATGACGTATAACGTTATATAGTATTAAGTAATAACGTATAACGTTATATAGTATTACGTTATGACGTATAACGTTATATAGTATTACGTTATAACGTATAACGTTACATAGTATTGCGTTATAACGTATAACGTTATATAGTATTACGTTATAACGTATAACTTTATATAGTATTACGTTATAACGTATAGCGTTATATAGTATTACCATATAACGTATAACGTTATATAGTATTACGTTATAACGTATAACTTTATATAGTATTACGTTATAACGTATAACGTTATATAGTATTACGTTATAACGTATAACGTTACATAGTATTGCGTTATAACGTATAACGTTATATAGTATTACGTTATAACGTATAACTTTATATAGTATTACGTTATAACGTATAGCGTTATATAGTATTACCATATAACGTATAACGTTATATAGTATTACGTTATAACGTATAACTTTATATAGTATTACGTTATAACGTATAACGTTATATAGTATTACCATATAACGTACAAGGTTATATAGTATTACGTTATAACGTATAACTTTATATAGTATTACGTTATAACGTATAACGTTATATAGTATTACGGTATAACGTATAACGTTGTATTGTATTACGTTATAACGTGATATAGTATCCGCATATAACGTATAGCGTTATATAGTATTACGTTATAACGTATAACGTTATATAGTATTACGTTATAACGTATAACGATATATAGTATTACCATGTAACGTATAACGTTATATAGTATTACGTTATAACGTATAACTTTATATAGTATTACGTTATAACGTATAACGTTATATAGTATTAAGTAATAACGTATAACGATATATAGTATTACGTTATAACGTTATATAGTATCACCATATAACGTATAACGTTATGTAGTATTACGTTATAACGTTATATAGTATTACGTTATATCGTATAACGTCATATAGTATTACGTTATAACGTATAACTTTATATAGTATTACGTTATAACGTATAACGTTATATAGTATTACGTTATAACGTATAACGTTATATAGTATTACGTTATAACTTATAACGTTATATAGTATTACGTTATGACGTGTAACGTTATATAGTATTACCATATAACGTACAAGGTTATATAGTATTACGTTATAACGTTATATAGTATCACCATATAACGTATAATGTTATATAGTATTACGTTATAACGTATCACGTTATATAGCATTACGTTATAACGTATAACGTTATATAGTATTACGTTATAACGTATAACGTTATATAGTACTACGTTATATAGTATTACGTTATATCGTATAACGTTATATAGTATTACGTTATAACGTATAACGTTATATAGTATTGCGTTATAACGTATAACGTTATATAGTATTACGTTATCATGTATAACGTTATATAGTATTACGTTATAACGTATAACATTATATAGTATTACGTTATAACGTATAACGTTATATAGTATCACCATGTAACGTATAACGTTATATAGTATCACCATGTAACGTATAACGTTATATAGTATTACGTTATAACGTATAACGTTATATAGTATTACGTTATGACGTATAACGTTATATAGTATTACGTTATGACGTATAACGTTATATAGTATCACCATGTAACGTATAACGTTATATAGTATCACCATATAACGTATAACGTTATATAGTATTACGTTATAACGTATCACGTTATATAGCATTACGTTATAACGTATAACGTTATATAGTATTACGTTATAATGTATAACGTTATATAGTATTACGTTATAACGTATAACATTATATAGTATTACGTTATCATGTATAACGTTATATAGTATTACGTTATGACGTATAACGTTATATAGTATTACCATATAACGTACAAGGTTATATAGTATTACGTTATATCGTATAACGTTATATAGTATTACGTTATAACGTATAACGTTATATAGTATTACGTTATAACGTATAACGTTATATAGTATTACGTTATAACGTACAAGGTTATATAGTATTACGTTATAACGTATAACTTTATATAGTATTACGTTATAACGTATAACGTTACATAGTATTGCGTTATAACGTATAACGTTATATAGTAATACGTTATAACGTATAACGTTATATAGTAATACGTAATAACGTATAACGTTATATAGTATTAAGTTATAACGTATAACTTTATATAGTATTACGTTATAACGTATAACGTTATATAGTATTAAGTAATAACGTATAACGATATATAGTATTACGTTATAACGTTATATAGTATCACCATATAACGTATAACGTTATGTAGTATTACGTTATAACGTTATATAGTATTACGTTATATCGTATAACGTCATATAGTATTACGTTATAACGTATAACTTTATATAGTATTACGTTATAACGTATAACGTTATATAGTATTACGTTATAACGTATAACGTTATATAGTATTACGTTATAACGTATAACGTTATATAGTATTACGTTATATCGTATAATGTCATATAGTATTACGTTATAACGTATAACTTTATATAGTATTACGTTATAACGTATAACGTTATATAGTATTACGTTATAACTTATAACGTTATATAGTATTACGTTATGACGTATAACGTTATATAGTATTACCATATAACGTACAAGGTTATATAGTATTACGTTATAACGTTATATAGTATCACCATATAACGTATAACGTTATATAGTATTACGTTATAACGTATCACGTTATATAGCATTACGTTACAACGTATAACGTTATATAGTATTACGTTATAACGTATAACGTTATATAGTACTACGTTATATAGTATTACGTTATATCGTATAACGTTATATAGTATTACGTTATAACGTATAACGTTATATAGTATTGCGTTATAACGTATAACGTTATATAGTATTACGTTATCATGTATAACGTTATATAGTATTACGTTATAACGTATAACATTATATAGTATTACGTTATAACGTATAACGTTATATAGTATTACGTTATATCGTATAATGTCATATAGTATTACGTTATAACGTATAACTTTATATAGTATTACGTTATAACGTATAACGTTATATAGTATTACGTTATAACTTATAACGTTATATAGTATTACGTTATGACGTATAACGTTATATAGTATTACCATATAACGTACAAGGTTATATAGTATTACGTTATAACGTTATATAGTATCACCATATAACGTATAACGTTATATAGTATTACGTTATAACGTATCACGTTATATAGCATTACGTTACAACGTATAACGTTATATAGTATTACGTTATAACGTATAACGTTATATAGTACTACGTTATATAGTATTACGTTATATCGTATAACGTTATATAGTATTACGTTATAACGTATAACGTTATATAGTATTGCGTTATAACGTATAACGTTATATAGTATTACGTTATCATGTATAACGTTATATAGTATTACGTTATAACGTATAACATTATATAGTATTACGTTATAACGTATAACGTTATATAGTATCACCATGTAACGTATAACGATATATAGTATCACCATGTAACGTACAACGTTATATAGTATTACGTTATGACGTATAACTTTATATAGTACTATGTTATAACGTATAACGTTATATAGTATTACCATATAACGTATAACGTTATATAGTATTGCGTTATAACGTATAACGTTATATAGTATTACGTTATATCGTATAACGTTATATAGTATTACGTTATAACGTATAACGTTATATAGTATCACCATGTAACGTATAACGATATATAGTATCACCATGTAACGTACAACGTTATATAGTATTACGTTATGACGTATAACTTTATATAGTACTATGTTATAACGTATAACGTTATATAGTATTACCATATAACGTATAACGTTATATAGTATTGCGTTATAACGTATAACGTTATATAGTATTACGTTATATCGTATAACGTTATATAGTATTACGTTATAACGTATAACGTTATATAGTATTGCGTTATAACGTATAACGTTATATAGTATTACGTTATCATGTATAACGTTATATAGTATTACGTTATGACGTATAACGTTATATAGTATTACGTTATAACGTATAACGTTATATAGTATTACGTTATAACGTATAACGTTATATAGTATTACGTTATAACGTATAACGTTATATAGTACCACCATGTAACGTATAACGTTATATAGTATTACGTTATGACGTATAACTTTATATAGTATTATGTTATAACGTATAACGTTATATAGTATCACCATGTAACGTATAACGTTATATAGTATTACGTTATAACGTATAACGTTATATAGTATTACGATATAACGTATAATATTATATAGTATTACGTTATAACGTATAACGTTATATAGTATCACCATGTAACGTGTAACGTTATATAGTATTACGTTATAACGTATAACGTTATATAGTATTACGTTATAACGTATAACGTTATATAGTATTACGTTATATCGTATAACGTCATATAGTATTACGTTATAACGTATAACTTTATATAGTATTACGTTATAACGTATAACTTTATATAGTATTACGTTATAACTTATAACGTTATATAGTATTACGTTATGACGTATAACGTTATATAGTATTACCATATAACGTACAAGGTTATATAGTATTACGTTATAACGTTATATAGTATCACCATATAACGTATAACGTTATATAGTATTACGTTATAACGTATCACGTTATATAGCATTACGTTATAACGTATAACGTTATATAGTATTACGTTATAACGTATAACGTTATATAGTACTACGTTATATAGTATTACGTTATATCGTATAACGTTATATAGTATTACGTTATAACGTATAACGTTATATAGTATTGCGTTATAACGTATAACGTTATATAGTATTACGTTATCATGTATAACGTTATATAGTATTACGTTATAACGTATAACATTATATAGTATTACGTTATAACGTATAACGTTATATAGTATCACCATGTAACGTATAACGTTATATAGTATCACCATGTAACGTATAACGTTATATAGTATTACGTTATAACGTATAACGTTATATAGTATTACGTTATAACGTATAACGTTATATAGTATTACGTTATGACGTATAACGTTATATAGTAGTACCATATAACGTACAACGTTATATAGTATTACGTTATAACGTTATATAGTATCACCATATAACGTATAACGTTATATAGTATTACGTTATGACGTATAACGTTATATAGTATTACCTTATAACGTATAACGTTTTATAGTATTACGTTATAACGTATATCGTTATATAGTATTACGTTATATCGCATAACATTATATAGTATTACGTTATAACGTATAACATTATATAGTATTACGTTATAACGTATAACGTTATATAGTATCACCATGTAACGTATAACGTTATATAGTATTACCATATAACGTACAAGGTTATATAGTATTACGTTATAACGTATAACTTTATATAGTATTACGTTATAACGTATAACGTTATATAGTATTACGTTATAACGTATAACGTTACATAGTATTGCGTTATAACGTATAACGTTATATAGTATTACGTTATAACGTATAACTTTATATAGTATTACGTTATAACGTATAACGTTATATAGTATTACCATATAACGTATAACGTTATATACTATTACGTTATAACGTATAACTTTATATAGTATTACGTTATAACGTATAACGTTATATAGAATTACCATATAACGTACAAGGTTATATAGTATTACGTTATAACGTATAACGTCATATAGTATTACGTTATAACGTATAACTTTATATAGTATTACGTTATAACGTATAACGTTATATAGTAATACGTAATAACGTATAACGTTATATAGTATTAAGTTATAACGTATAACTTTATATAGTATTACGTTATAACGTATAACGTTATATAGTATTAAGTAATAACGTATAACGATATATAGTATTACGTTATAACGTTATATAGTATCACCATATAACGTATAACGTTATGTAGTATTACGTTATAACGTTATATAGTATTACGTTATATCGTATAACGTCATATAGTATTACGTTATAACGTATAACTTTATATAGTATTACGTTATAACGTATAACGTTATATAGTATTACGTTATAACGTATAACGTTATATAGTATTACGTTATAACGTATAACGTTATATAGTATTACGTTATATCGTATAATGTCATATAGTATTACGTTATAACGTATAACTTTATATAGTATTACGTTATAACGTATAACGTTATATAGTATTACGTTATAACTTATAACGTTATATAGTATTACGTTATGACGTATAACGTTATATAGTATTACCATATAACGTACAAGGTTATATAGTATTACGTTATAACGTTATATAGTATCACCATATAACGTATAACGTTATATAGTATTACGTTATAACGTATCACGTTATATAGCATTACGTTACAACGTATAACGTTATATAGTATTACGTTATAACGTATAACGTTATATAGTACTACGTTATATAGTATTACGTTATATCGTATAACGTTATATAGTATTACGTTATAACGTATAACGTTATATAGTATTGCGTTATAACGTATAACGTTATATAGTATTACGTTATCATGTATAACGTTATATAGTATTACGTTATAACGTATAACATTATATAGTATTACGTTATAACGTATAACGTTATATAGTATCACCATGTAACGTATAACGATATATAGTATCACCATGTAACGTACAACGTTATATAGTATTACGTTATGACGTATAACTTTATATAGTACTATGTTATAACGTATAACGTTATATAGTATTACCATATAACGTATAACGTTATATAGTATTGCGTTATAACGTATAACGTTATATAGTATTACGTTATATCGTATAACGTTATATAGTATTACGTTATAACGTATAACGTTATATAGTATCACCATGTAACGTATAACGATATATAGTATCACCATGTAACGTACAACGTTATATAGTATTACGTTATGACGTATAACTTTATATAGTACTATGTTATAACGTATAACGTTATATAGTATTACCATATAACGTATAACGTTATATAGTATTGCGTTATAACGTATAACGTTATATAGTATTACGTTATATCGTATAACGTTATATAGTATTACGTTATAACGTATAACGTTATATAGTATTGCGTTATAACGTATAACGTTATATAGTATTACGTTATCATGTATAACGTTATATAGTATTACGTTATGACGTATAACGTTATATAGTATTACGTTATAACGTATAACGTTATATAGTATTACGTTATAACGTATAACGTTATATAGTATTACGTTATAACGTATAACGTTATATAGTACCACCATGTAACGTATAACGTTATATAGTATTACGTTATGACGTATAACTTTATATAGTATTATGTTATAACGTATAACGTTATATAGTATCACCATGTAACGTATAACGTTATATAGTATTACGTTATAACGTATAACGTTATATAGTATTACGATATAACGTATAATATTATATAGTATTACGTTATAACGTACAAGGTTATATAGTATTACGTTATAACGTATAACTTTATATAGTATTACGTTATAACGTATAACGTTACATAGTATTGCGTTATAACGTATAACGTTATATAGTAATACGTTATAACGTATAACGTTATATAGTAATACGTTATAACGTATAACGTTATATAGTATTAAGTTATAACGTATAACTTTATATAGTATTACGTTATAACGTTATATAGTATCACCATATAACGTATAACGTTATGTAGTATTACGTTATAACGTTATATAGTATTACGTTATATCGTATAACGTCATATAGTATTACGTTATAACGTATAACTTTATATAGTATTACGTTATAACGTATAACGTTATATAGTATTACGTTATAACGTATAACGTTATATAGTATTACGTTATAACGTATAACGTTATATAGTATTACGTTATATCGTATAACGTCATATAGTATTACGTTATAACGTATAACTTTATATAGTATTACGTTATAACGTATAACTTTATATAGTATTACGTTATAACTTATAACGTTATATAGTATTACGTTATGACGTATAACGTTATATAGTATTACCATATAACGTACAAGGTTATATAGTATTACGTTATAACGTTATATAGTATCACCATATAACGTATAACGTTATATAGTATTACGTTATAACGTATCACGTTATATAGCATTACGTTATAACGTATAACGTTATATAGTATTACGTTATAACGTATAACGTTATATAGTACTACGTTATATAGTATTACGTTATATCGTATAACGTTATATAGTATTACGTTATAACGTATAACATTATATAGTATTACGTTATAACGTATAACGTTATATAGTATCACCATGTAACGTATAACGTTATATAGTATCACCATGTAACGTATAACGTTATATAGTATTACGTTATAACGTATAACGTTATATAGTATTACGTTATAACGTATAACGTTATATAGTATTACGTTATGACGTATAACGTTATATAGTAGTACCATATAACGTACAACGTTATATAGTATTACGTTATAACGTTATATAGTATCACCATATAACGTATAACGTTATATAGTATTACGTTATGACGTATAACGTTATATAGTATTACCTTATAACGTATAACGTTTTATAGTATTACGTTATAACGTATATCGTTATATAGTATTACGTTATATCGCATAACATTATATAGTATTACGTTATAACGTATAACATTATATAGTATTACGTTATAACGTATAACGTTATATAGTATCACCATGTAACGTATAACGTTATATAGTATTACCATATAACGTACAAGGTTATATAGTATTACGTTATAACGTATAACTTTATATAGTATTACGTTATAACGTATAACGTTATATAGTATTACGATATAACGTATAACGTTACATAGTATTGCGTTATAACGTATAACGTTATATAGTATTACGTTATAACGTATAACTTTATATAGTATTACGTTATAACGTATAACGTTATATAGTATTACCATATAACGTATAACGTTATATACTATTACGTTATAACGTATAACTTTATATAGTATTACGTTATAACGTATAACGTTATATAGAATTACCATATAACGTACAAGGTTATATAGTATTACGTTATAACGTATAACTTTATATAGTATTACGTTATAACGTATAACGTTATATAGTATTACGTTATAACGTATAACGTTGTATTGTATTACGTTATAACGTGATATAGTATCCGCATATAACGTATAGCGTTATATAGTATTACGTTATAACGTATAACGTTATATAGTATTACGTTATAACGTATAACGATATATAGTATCACCATGTAACGTATAACGTTATATGGGTATTACGTTATAACGTATAACTTTATATAGTATTACGTTATAACGTATAACGTTATATAGTATTACCATATAACGTATAACGTTATATAGTATTACGTTATAACGTATCACGTTATGTAGTATTACCATATAACGTATAACGTTATATAGTATTACGTTATAACGTATAACGTCATATAGTATTACGTTATAACGTATAACGTTATATAGTATTACGTTATAACGTATAACGTTATATAGTACTACGTTATATAGTATTACGTTATATCGTATAACGTTATATAGTATTACGTTATAACGTATAACATTATATAGTATTACGTTATAACGTATAACGTTATATAGTATCACCATGTAACGTATAACGATATATAGTATCACCATGTAACGTACAACGTTATATAGTATTACGTTATGACGTATAACTTTATATAGTACTATGTTATAACGTATAACGTTATATAGTATTACCATATAACGTATAACGTTATATAGTATTGCGTTATAACGTATAACGTTATATAGTATTACGTTATATCGTATAACGTTATATAGTATTACGTTATAACGTATAACGTTATATAGTATCACCATGTAACGTATAACGATATATAGTATCACCATGTAACGTACAACGTTATATAGTATTACGTTATGACGTATAACTTTATATAGTACTATGTTATAACGTATAACGTTATATAGTATTACCATATAACGTATAACGTTATATAGTATTGCGTTATAACGTATAACGTTATATAGTATTACGTTATATCGTATAACGTTATATAGTATTACGTTATAACGTATAACGTTATATAGTATTGCGTTATAACGTATAACGTTATATAGTATTACGTTATCATGTATAACGTTATATAGTATTACGTTATGACGTATAACGTTATATAGTATTACGTTATAACGTATAACGTTATATAGTATTACGTTATAACGTATAACGTTATATAGTATTACGTTATAACGTATAACGTTATATAGTACCACCATGTAACGTATAACGTTATATAGTATTACGTTATGACGTATAACTTTATATAGTATTATGTTATAACGTATAACGTTATATAGTATCACCATGTAACGTATAACGTTATATAGTATTACGTTATAACGTATAACGTTATATAGTATTACGATATAACGTATAATATTATATAGTATTACGTTATAACGTATAACGTTATATAGTATCACCATGTAACGTGTAACGTTATATAGTATTACGTTATAACGTACAACGTTATATAGTATTACGTTATGACGTATAACTTTATATAGTACTATGTTATAACGTATAACGTTATATAGTATCACCATGTAACGTATAACGTTATATAGTATTACGTTATAACGTATAACGTTATATAGTATTACGATATAACGTATAATATTATATAGTATTACGTTATAACGTACAAGGTTATATAGTATTACGTTATAACGTATAACTTTATATAGTATTACGTTATAACGTATAACGTTACATAGTATTGCGTTATAACGTATAACGTTATATAGTAATACGTTATAACGTATAACGTTATATAGTAATACGTTATAACGTATAACGTTATATAGTATTAAGTTATAACGTATAACTTTATATAGTATTACGTTATAACGTTATATAGTATCACCATATAACGTATAACGTTATGTAGTATTACGTTATAACGTTATATAGTATTACGTTATATCGTATAACGTCATATAGTATTACGTTATAACGTATAACTTTATATAGTATTACGTTATAACGTATAACGTTATATAGTATTACGTTATAACGTATAACGTTATATAGTATTACGTTATAACGTATAACGTTATATAGTATTACGTTATATCGTATAACGTCATATAGTATTACGTTATAACGTATAACTTTATATAGTATTACGTTATAACGTATAACTTTATATAGTATTACGTTATAACTTATAACGTTATATAGTATTACGTTATGACGTATAACGTTATATAGTATTACCATATAACGTACAAGGTTATATAGTATTACGTTATAACGTTATATAGTATCACCATATAACGTATAACGTTATATAGTATTACGTTATAACGTATCACGTTATATAGCATTACGTTATAACGTATAACGTTATATAGTATTACGTTATAACGTATAACGTTATATAGTACTACGTTATATAGTATTACGTTATATCGTATAACGTTATATAGTATTACGTTATAACGTATAACATTATATAGTATTACGTTATAACGTATAACGTTATATAGTATCACCATGTAACGTATAACGTTATATAGTATCACCATGTAACGTATAACGTTATATAGTATTACGTTATAACGTATAACGTTATATAGTATTACGTTATAACGTATAACGTTATATAGTATTACGTTATGACGTATAACGTTATTATAGTAGTACCATATAACGTACAACGTTATATAGTATTACGTTATAACGTTATATAGTATCACCATATAACGTATAACGTTATATAGTATTACGTTATGACGTATAACGTTATATAGTATTACCTTATAACGTATAACGTTTTATAGTATTACGTTATAACGTATATCGTTATATAGTATTACGTTATATCGCATAACATTATATAGTATTACGTTATAACGTATAACATTATATAGTATTACGTTATAACGTATAACGTTATATAGTATCACCATGTAACGTATAACGTTATATAGTATTACCATATAACGTACAAGGTTATATAGTATTACGTTATAACGTATAACTTTATATAGTATTACGTTATAACGTATAACGTTATATAGTATTACGTTATAACGTATAACGTTACATAGTATTGCGTTATAACGTATAACGTTATATAGTATTACGTTATAACGTATAACTTTATATAGTATTACGTTATAACGTATAACGTTATATAGTATTACCATATAACGTATAACGTTATATACTATTACGTTATAACGTATAACTTTATATAGTATTACGTTATAACGTATAACGTTATATAGAATTACCATATAACGTACAAGGTTATATAGTATTACGTTATAACGTATAACTTTATATAGTATTACGTTATAACGTATAACGTTATATAGTATTACGTTATAACGTATAACGTTGTATTGTATTACGTTATAACGTGATATAGTATCCGCATATAACGTATAGCGTTATATAGTATTACGTTATAACGTATAACGTTATATAGTATTACGTTATAACGTATAACGATATATAGTATCACCATGTAACGTATAACGTTATATGGGTATTACGTTATAACGTATAACTTTATATAGTATTACGTTATAACGTATAACGTTATATAGTATTACCATATAACGTATAACGTTATATAGTATTACGTTATAACGTATCACGTTATGTAGTATTACCATATAACGTATAACGTTATATAGTATTACGTTATAACGTATAACGTCATATAGTATTACGTTATAACGTATAACGTTATATAGTATTACGTTATAACGTATAACGTTATATAGTATTAAGTTATAACGTATAACTTTATATAGTATTACGTTATAACGTATAACGTTATATAGTATTACCATATAACGTATAACGTCATATAGTATTACGTTATAAACGTATAACTTTATATAGTATTACGTTATAACGTATAACGTTATATAGTATTACGTTATAACGTATAACTTTATATAGTATTACGTTATAACGTATAACGTTATATAGTATTACCATATAACGTATAACGTTATATAGTATTACGTTATAACGTATAACTTTATATAGTATTACGTTATAACGTATAACGTTATATAGTATTACCATATAACGTATAACGTTATATAGTATTACGTTATAACGTATAACTTTATATAGTATTACGTTATAACGTATAACGTTATATAGAATTACCATATAACGTACAAGGTTATATAGTATTACGTTATAACGTATAACTTTATATAGTATTACGTTATAACGTATAACGTTATATAGTATTACGTTATAACGTATAACGTTGTATTGTATTACGTTATAACGTGATATAGTATCCGCATATAACGTATAGCGTTATATAGTATTACGTTATAACGTATAACGTTATATAGTATTACGTTATAACGTATAACGATATATAGTATCACCATGTAACGTATAACGTTATATGGGTATTACGTTATAACGTATAACTTTATATAGTATTACGTTATAACGTATAACGTTATATAGTATTACCATATAACGTATAACGTTATATAGTATTACGTTATAACGTATAACTTTATATAGTATTACGTTATAACGTATAACGTTATATAGTATTACCATATAACGTATAACGTTATATAGTATTACGTTAGAACGTATCACGTTATGTAGTATTACCATATAACGTATAACGTTATATAGTATTACGTTATAACGTATAACGTCATATAGTATTACGTTATAACGTATAACGTTATATAGTATTACGTTATAACGTATAACTTTATATAGTATTACGTTTATAACGTATAACGTTATATAGTATTACCATATAACGTATAACGTCATATAGTATTACGTTATAACGTATAACTTTATATAGTATTACGTTATAACGTATAACGTTATATAGTATTACGTTATAACGTATAACTTTATATAGTATTACGTTATAACGTATAACGTTATATAGTATTACCATATAACGTATAACGTTATATAGTATTACGTTATAACGTATAACGTTATATAGTATTACGTTATAACGTATAACGTTATATAGTATTACGTTATGACGTATAACGTTATATAGTATTACGTTATAACGTATAACGTTATGTAGTATTACGTTATAACGTATAACGACATATAGTATCACCATGTAACGTATAACGTTATATAGTATTACGTTATGACGTATAACTTTATATAGTACTATGTTATAACGTATAACGTTATATAGTATTACCATATACGTATAACGTTATATAGTATTGCGTTATAACGTATAACGTTATATAGTATTACGTTATATCGTATAACGTTATATCCTATTACGTTATAACGTATAACGTTATATAGTATTGCGTTATAACGTATAACGTTATATAGTATTACGTTATCATGTATAACGTTATATAGTATTACGTTATGACGTATAACGTTATATAGTATTACCTTATAACGTATAACGTTATATAGTATTACGTTATAACGTATAACGTTATATAGTATTACGTTATGACGTATAACGTTATATAGTATTACGTTATAACGTATAACGTTATGTAGTATTACGTTATAACGTATAACGACATATAGTATCACCATGTAACGTATAACGTTATATAGTATTACCATATAACGTACAAGGTTATATAGTATTACGTTATAACGTATAACTTTATATAGTATTACGTTATAACGTATAACGTTATATAGTATTACGTTATAACGTATAACGTTACATAGTATTGCGTTATAACGTATAACGTTGTATAGTATTACGTTATAACGTATATCTTTATATAGTATTACGTTATAACGTATAACGTTATATAGTATTACCATATAACGTATAACGTTATATAGTATTACGTTATAACGTATAACTTTATATAGTATTACGTTATAACGTATAACGTTATATAGTATTACCATATAACGTACAAGGTTATATAGTATTACGTTATAACGTATAACTTTATATAGTATTACGTTATAACGTATAACGTTATATAGTATTACGGTATAACGTATAACGTTGTATTGTATTACGTTATAACGTGATATAGTATCCGCATATAACGTATAGCGTTATATAGTATTACGTTATAACGTATAACGTTATATAGTATTACGTTATAACGTATAACGATATATAGTATCACCATGTAACGTATAACGTTATATAGTATTACGTTATAACGTATAACTTTATATAGTATTACGTTATAACGTATAACGTTATATAGTATTACCATATAACGTATAACGTTATATAGTATTACGTTATAACGTATCACGTTATGTAGTATTACCATATAACGTATAACGTTATATAGTATTACGTTATAACGTATAACGTCATATAGTATTACGTTATCATGTATAACGTTATATAGTATTACGTTATAACGTATAACATTATATAGTATTACGTTATAACGTATAACGTTATATAGTATCACCATGTAACGTATAACGATATATAGTATCACCATGTAACGTATAACGTTATATAGTATTACGTTATGACGTATAACTTTATATAGTACTATGTTATAACGTATAACGTTATATAGTATTACCATATAACGTATAACGTTATATAGTATTGCGTTATAACGTATAACGTTATATAGTATTACGTTATATCGTATAACGTTATATAGTATTACGTTATAACGTATAACGTTATATAGTATTGCGTTATAACGTATAACGTTATATAGTATTACGTTATCATGTATAACGTTATATAGTATTACGTTATAACGTATAACGTCATATAGTATTACGTTATCATGTATAACGTTATATAGTATTACGTTATAACGTATAACATTATATAGTATTACGTTATAACGTATAACGTTATATAGTATCACCATGTAACGTATAACGATATATAGTATCACCATGTAACGTATAACGTTATATAGTATTACGTTATGACGTATAACTTTATATAGTACTATGTTATAACGTATAACGTTATATAGTATTACCATATAACGTATAACGTTATATAGTATTGCGTTATAACGTATAACGTTATATAGTATTACGTTATATCGTATAACGTTATATAGTATTACGTTATAACGTATAACGTTATATAGTATTGCGTTATAACGTATAACGTTATATAGTATTACGTTATCATGTATAACGTTATATAGTATTACGTTATGACGTATAACGTTATATAGTATTACGTTATAACGTATAACGATATATAGTATTACGTTATGACGTATAACGTTATATAGTATTACCATATAACGTACAAGGTTATATAGTATTACGTTATAACGTATAACGTTATATAGTATTACGTTATAACGTATAACTTTATATAGTATTACGTTATAACGTATAACGTTATATAGTATTACGTTATAACGTATAACGTTATATAGTATCACCATGTAACGTATAACGTTATATAGTATGACGTTATGACGTATAACTTTATATAGTATTATGTTATAACGTATAACGTTATATAGTATTACGTTATAACGTATAACGTTATATAGTATTACGATATAACGTATAATATTATATAGTATTACGTTATAACGTATAACGTTATATAGTATCACCATGTAACGTATAACGTTATATAGTATTACGTTATGACGTATAACGTTATATAGTATTACGTTATAACGTATAACGTTATATAGTATTACGTTATAACGTACAAGGTTATATAGTATTACGTTATAACGTATAACTTTATATAGTATTACGTTATAACGTATAACGTTACATAGTATTGCGTTATAACGTATAACGTTATATAGTAATACGTTATAACGTATAACGTTATATAGTAATACGTTATAACGTATAACGTTATATAGTATTAAGTTATAACGTATAACATTATATAGTATTACGTTATAACGTATAACGTTATATAGTATTAAGTAATAACGTATAACGATATATAGTATTACGTTATAACGTTATATAGTATCACCATATAACGTATAACGTTATGTAGTATTACGTTATAACGTTATATAGTATTACGTTATATCGTATAACGTCATATAGTATTACGTTATAACGTACAAGGTTATATAGTATTACGTTATAACGTATAACTTTATATAGTATTACGTTATAACGTATAACGTTATATAGTATTACCATATAACGTACAAGGTTATATAGTATTACGTTATAACGTATAACTTTATATAGTATTACGTTATAACGTATAACGTTGTATTGTATTACGTTATAACGTATAACTTTATATAGTATTACGTTATAACGTATAACGTTACATAGTATTGCGTTATAACGTATAACGTTATATAGTAATACGTTATAACGTATAACGTTATATAGTAATACGTTATAACGTATAACGTTATATAGTATTACGTTATAACGTATAACGTTATATAGTATTACCATATAACGTACAAGGTTATATAGTATTACGTTATAACGTATAACTTTATATAGTATTACGTTATAACGTATAACGTTATATAGTATTACGTTATAACGTATAACGTTGTATTGTATTACGTTATAACGTGATATAGTATCCGCATATAACGTATAGCGTTATATAGTATTACGTTATAACGTATAACGTTATATAGTATTACGTTATAACGTATAACGATATATAGTATCACCATGTAACGTATAACGTTATATAGTATTACGTTATAACGTATAACGTTATATAGTATTAAGTTATAACGTATAACTTTATATAGTATTACGTTATAACGTATAACGTCATATAGTATTACGTTATGACGTATAACGTTATATAGTATTACGTTATAACGTATAACGTTATGTAGTATTACGTTATAACGTATAACGATATATAGTATCACCATGTAACGTATAACGTTATATAGTATTACGTTATGACGTATAACTTTATATAGTACTATGTTATAACGTATAACGTTATATAGTATTACCATATAACGTATAACGTTATATAGTATTGCGTTATAACGTATAACGTTATATAGTATTACGTTATCATGTATAACGTTATATAGTATTACGTTATGACGTATAACGTTATATAGTATTACCATATAACGTACAAGGTTATATAGTATTACGTTATAACGTATAACGTTATATAGTATTACGTTATAACGTATAACGTTATATAGTATTACGTTATAACGTATAACGTTATATAGTACTACGTTATAGCGTATAACGTTATATAGTATTGCGTTATAACGTATAACGTTATATAGTATTACGTTATCATGTATAACGTTATATAGTATTACGTTATGACGTATAACGTTATATAGTATTACCATATAACGTACAAGGTTATATAGTATAACGTATAACGTTATATAGTATTACGTTATAACGTATAACGTTATATAGTATTACGTTATCATGTATAACGTTATATAGTATTACGTTATGACGTATAACTTTATATAGTATTATGTTATAACGTATAACGTTATATAGTATTGCGTTATAACGTATAACGTTATATAGTATTACGTTATCATGTATAACGTTATATAGTATTACGTTATGACGTATAACTTTATATAGTATTATGTTATAACGTATAACGTTATATAGTATCACCATGTAACGTATAACGTTATATAGTATTACGTTATAACGTATAACGTTATATAGTATTACGATATAACGTATAATATTATATAGTATTACGTTATAACGTATAACGTTATATAGTATCACCATGTAACGTATAACGTTATATAGTATTACGTTATAACGTATAACGTTATATAGTATTACGTTATAACGTATAACGTTATATAGTATTACGTTATAACGTACAAGGTTATATAGTATTACGTTATAACGTATAGCTTTATATAGTATTACGTTATAACGTATAACGTTACATAGTATTGCGTTATAACGTATAACGTTATATAGTAATACGTTATAACGTATAACGTTATATAGTAATACGTTATAGCGTATAACGTTATATAGTATTAAGTTATAACGTATAACTTTATATAGTATTACGTTATAACGTATAACGTTATATAGTATTAAGTAATAACGTATAACGATATATAGTATTACGTTATAACGTTATATAGTATCACCATATAACGTATAACGTTATGTAGTATTACGTTATAACGTTATATAGTATCACCATATAACGTATAACGTTATATAGTATTACGTTATAACGTATCACGTTATATAGTACTACGTTATAACGTATAACATTATATAGTATTACGTTATAACGTATAACGTTATATAGTATCACCATGTAACGTATAACGTTATATAGTATTACCATATAACGTACAAGGTTATATAGTATTACGTTATAACGTATAACTTTATATAGTATTACGTTATAACGTATAACGTTATATAGTATTACGTTATAAAGTATAACGTTACATAGTATTGCGTTATAACGTATAACGTTATATAGTATTACGTTATAACGTATAACTTTATATAGTATTACGTTATAACGCATAACGTTATATAGTATTAAGTAATAACGTATAACGATATATAGTATTACGTTATAACGTTATATAGTATCACCATATAACGTATAACGTTATGTAGTACTACGTTATAACGTTATATAGTATTACGTTATATCGTATAACGTCATATAGTATTACGTTATAACGTATAACTTTATATAGTATTACGTTATAACGTATAACGTTATATAGTATTACGTTATAACGTATAACGTTATATAGTATTACGTTATAACGTATAACGTTATATAGTATTACGTTATATCGTATAACGTCATATAGTATTACGTTATAACGTATAACTTTATATAGTATTACGTTATAACGTATAACGTTATATAGTATTACGTTATAACTTATAACGTTATATAGTATTACGTTATGACGTATAACGTTATATAGTATTACCATATAACGTACAAGGTTATATAGTATTACGTTATAACGTTATATAGTATCACCATATAACGTATAACGTTATATAGTATTACGTTATAACGTATCACGTTATATAGCATTACGTTATAACGTATAACGTTATATAGTATTACGTTATAACGTATAACGTTATATAGTACTACGTTATATAGTATTACGTTATATCGTATAACGTTATATAGTATTACGTTATAACGTATAACGTTATATAGTATTACGTTATAACGTATATCGTTATATAGTATTACGTTATATCGTATAACATTATATAGTATTACGTTATAACGAATAACGTTATATAGTATCACCATGTAACGTATAACGTTATATAGTATTACCATATAACGTACAAGGTTATATAGTATTACGTTATAACGTATAACTTTATATAGTATTACGTTATAACGTATAACGTTATATAGTATTACCATATAACGTACAACGTTATATAGTATTACGCTATAACGTTATATAGTATCACCATATAACGTATAACGTTATATAGTATTACGTTATAACGTATCACGTTATATAGTACTACGTTATAACGTATAACGTTATATAGTATTACGTTATAACGTATAACGTTATATAGTAATACATTATAACGTATAAGGTTGTATAGTATTACGTTATAACGTATAACGTTATATAGTATTACCATATAACGTACAACGTTATATAGTATTACGCTATAACGTTATATAGTATCACCATATAACGTATAACGTTATATAGTATTACGTTATAACGTATCACGTTATATAGTACTACGTTATAACGTATAACGTTATATAGTATTGCGTTATAACGTATAACGTTATATAGTATTACGTTATATCGTATAACGTTATATAGTATTACGTTATAACGTATAACGTTATATAGTATTACGTTATAACGTATATCGTTATATAGTATTACGTTATATCGTATAACATTATATAGTATTACGTTATAACGTATAACGTTATATAGTATCACCATGTAACGTATAACGTTATATAGTATTACCATATAACGTACAAGGTTATATAGTATTACGTTATAACGTATAACTTTATATAGTATTACGTTATAACGTATAACGTTATATAGTATTACGTTATAACGTATAACGTTACATAGTATTGCGTTATAACGTATAACGTTATATAGTATTACGTTATAACGTATAACTTTATATAGTATTACGTTATAACGTATAACGTTATATAGTATTACGTTATAACGTATCACGTTATATAGTACTACGTTATAACGTATAACTTTATATAGTATTACGTTACAACGTATAACGTTATATAGTATTACCATATAACGTACAAGGTTATATAGTATTACGTTATAACGTATAACTTTATATAGTATTACGTTATAACGTATAACGTTATATAGTATTACGTTATAACGTATAACGTTGTATTGTATTACGTTATAACGTGATATAGTATCCGCATATAACGTATAGCGTTATATAGTATTACGTTATAACGTATAACGTTATATAGTATTACGTTATAACGTATAACTTTATATAGTATTACGTTATAACGTATAACGTTATATAGTATTACCATATAACGTATAACGTTATATAGTATTACGTTATAACGTATAACTTTATATAGTATTACGTTATAACGTATAACGTTATATAGTATTACCATATAACGTATAACGTTATATAGTATTACGTTATAACGTATAACTTTATATAGTATTACGTTATAACGTATAACGTTATATAGTATTACCATATAACGTACAAGGTTATATAGTATTACGTTATAACGTATAACTTTATATAGTATTACGTTATAACGTATAACGTTATATAGTATTACGTTATAACGTATAACGTTGTATTGTATTACGTTATAACGTGATATAGTATCCGCATATAACGTATAACTTTATATAGTATTACGTTATAACGTATAACGTTATATAGTATTAAGTAATAACGTATAACGATATATAGTATTACGTTATAACGTTATATAGTATCACCATATAACGTATAACGTTATGTAGTATTACGTTATAACGTTATATAGTATTACGTTATATCGTATAACGTCACATAGTATTACGTTATAACGTATAACTTTATATAGTATTACGTTATAACGTATAACGTTATATAGTATTACGTTATAACGTATAACGTTATATAGTATTACGTTATAACGTATAACGTTATATAGTATTACGTTATATCGTATAACGTCATATAGTATTACGTTATAACGTATAACTTTATATAGTATTACGTTATAACGTATAACGTTATATAGTATTAAGTTATAACGTATAACTTTATATAGTATTACGTTATAACGTATAACGTCATATAGTATTACGTTATGACGTATAACGTTATATAGTATTACGTTATAACGTATAACGTTATGTAGTATTACGTTATAACGTATAACGATATATAGTATCACCATGTAACGTATAACGTTATATAGTATTACGTTATGACGTATAACTTTATATAGTACTATGTTATAACGTATAACGTTATATAGTATTACCATATAACGTATAACGTTATATAGTATTGCGTTATAACGTATAACGTTATATAGTATTACGTTATCATGTATAACGTTATATAGTATTACGTTATGACGTATAACGTTATATAGTATTACCATATAACGTACAAGGTTATATAGTATTACGTTATAACGTATAACGTTATATAGTATTACGTTATAACGTATAACGTTATATAGTATTACGTTATAACGTATAACGTTATATAGTACTACGTTATAGCGTATAACGTTATATAGTATTGCGTTATAACGTATAACGTTATATAGTATTACGTTATCATGTATAACGTTATATAGTATTACGTTATGACGTATAACGTTATATAGTATTACCATATAACGTACAAGGTTATATAGTATAACGTATAACGTTATATAGTATTACGTTATAACGTATAACGTTATATAGTATTACGTTATAACGTATAACGTTATATAGTATTATGTTATATCGTATAACGTTATATAGTATTACGTTATAACGTATAACGTTATATAGTATTGCGTTATAACGTATAACGTTATATAGTATTACGTTATCATGTATAACGTTATATAGTATTACGTTATGACGTATAACGTTATATAGTATTACCATATAACGTACAAGGTTATATAGTATTACGTTATAACGTATAACGTTATATAGTATTACGTTATAACGTATAACGTTATATAGTATTACGTTATAACGTATAACGTTATATAGTATCACCATGTAACTTATAACGTTATATAGTATTACGTTATGACGTATAACTTTATATAGTATTATGTTATAACGTATAACGTTATATAGTATCACCATGTAACGTATAACGTTATATAGTATTACGTTATAACGTATAACGTTATATAGTATTACGATATAACGTATAATATTATATAGTATTACGTTATAACGTATAACGTTATATAGTATCACCATGTAACGTATAACGTTATATAGTATTACGTTATAACGTATAACGTTATATAGTATTACGTTATAACGTATAACGTTATATAGTATTACGTTATAACGTACAAGGTTATATAGTATTACGTTATAACGTATAGCTTTATATAGTATTACGTTATAACGTATAACGTTACATAGTATTGCGTTATAACGTATAACGTTATATAGTAATACGTTATAACGTATAACGTTATATAGTAATACGTTATAGCGTATAACGTTATATAGTATTAAGTTATAACGTATAACTTTATATAGTATTACGTTATAACGTATGACGTTATATAGTATTAAGTAATAACGTATAACGATATATAGTATTACGTTATAACGTTATATAGTATCACCATATAACGTATAACGTTATGTAGTATTACGTTATAACGTTATATAGTATCACCATATAACGTATAACGTTATATAGTATTACGTTATAACGTATCACGTTATATAGTACTACGTTATAACGTATAACATTATATAGTATTACGTTATAACGTATAACGTTATATAGTATCACCATGTAACGTATAACGTTATATAGTATTACCATATAACGTACAAGGTTATATAGTATTACGTTATAACGTATAACTTTATATAGTATTACGTTATAACGTATAACGTTATATAGTATTACGTTATAAAGTATAACGTTACATAGTATTGCGTTATAACGTATAACGTTATATAGTATTACGTTATAACGTATAACTTTATACAGTATTACGTTATAACGCATAACGTTATATAGTATTAAGTAATAACGTATAACGATATATAGTATTACGTTATAACGTTATATAGTATCACCATATAACGTATAACGTTATGTAGTATTACGTTATAACGTTATATAGTATTACGTTATATCGTATAACGTCATATAGTATTACGTTATAACGTATAACTTTATATAGTATTACGTTATAACGTATAACGTTATATAGTATTACGTTATAACGTATATCGTTATATAGTATTACGTTATATCGTATAACATTATATAGTATTACGTTATAACGTATAACGTTATATAGTATCACCATGTAACGTATAACGTTATATAGTATTACCATATAACGTACAAGGTTATATAGTATTACGTTATAACGTATAACTTTATATAGTATTACGTTATAACGTATAACGTTATATAGTATTACCATATAACGTACAACGTTATATAGTATTACGCTATAACGTTATATAGTATCACCATATAACGTATAACGTTATATAGTATTACGTTATAACGTATCACGTTATATAGTACTACGTTATAACGTATAACGTTATATAGTATTACGTTATAACGTATAACGTTATATAGTAATACATTATAACGTATAAGGTTGTATAGTATTACGTTATAACGTATAACGTTATATAGTATTACCATATAACGTATAACGTTATATTGTATTGCGTTATAACGTATAACGTTATATAGTATTACGTTGTATCGTATAACGTTATATAGTATTACGTTATAACGTATAACGTTATATAGTATTACGTTATAACGTATATCGTTATATAGTATTACGTTATATCGTATAACATTATATAGTATTACGTTATAACGTATAACGTTATATAGTATCACCATGTAACGTATAACGTTATATAGTATTACCATATAACGTACAAGGTTATATAGTATTACGTTATAACGTATAACTTTATATAGTATTACGTTATAACGTATAACGTTATATAGTATTACGTTATAACGTATAACGTTACATAGTATTGCGTTATAACGTATAACGTTATATAGTATTACGTTATAACGTATAACTTTATATAGTATTACGTTATAACGTATAACGTTATATAGTATTACGTTATAACGTATCACGTTATATAGTACTACGTTATAACGTATAACTTTATATAGTATTACGTTATAACGTATAACGTTATATAGTATTACCATATATCGTACAAGGTTATATAGTATTACGTTATAACGTATAACTTTATATAGTATTACGTTATAACGTATAACGTTATATAGTAATACGTTATAACGTATAACGTTGTATTGTATTACGTTATAACGTGATATAGTATCCGCATATAACGTATAGCGTTATATAGTATTACGTTATAACGTATAACGTTATATAGTATTACGTTATAACGTATAACTTTATATAGTATTACGTTATAACGTATAACGTTATATAGTATTACCATATAACGTATAACGATATATAGTATTACGTTATAACGTATAACTTTATATAGTATTACGTTATAACGTATAACGTTATATAGTATTACCATATAACGTATAACGTTATATAGTATTACGTTATAACGTATAACTTTATATAGTATTACGTTATAACGTATAACGTTATATAGTATTACCATATAACGTACAAGGTTATATAGTATTACGTTATAACGTATAACTTTATATAGTATTACGTTATAACGTATAACGTTATATAGTATTACGTTATAACGTATAACGTTGTATTGTATTACGTTATAACGTGATATAGTATCCGCATATAACGTATAACTTTATATAGTATTACGTTATAACGTATAACGTTATATAGTATTAAGTAATAACGTATAACGATATATAGTATTACGTTATAACGTTATATAGTATCACCATATAACGTATAACGTTATGTAGTATTACGTTATAACGTTATATAGTATTACGTTATATCGTATAACGTCACATAGTATTACGTTATAACGTATAACTTTATATAGTATTACGTTATAACGTATAATGTTATATAGTATTACGTTATAACGTATAACGTTATATAGTATTACGTTATAACGTATAACGTTATATAGTATTACGTTATATCGTATAACGTCATATAGTATTACGTTATAACGTATAACTTTATATAGTATTACGTTATAACGTATAACGTTATATAGTATTACGTTATAACTTATAACGTTATATAGTATTACGTTATGACGTATAACGTTATATAGTATTACCATATAACGTACAAGGTTATATAGTATTACGTTATAACGTTATATAGTATCACCATATAACGTATAACGTTATATAGTATTACGTTATAACGTATCACGTTATATAGCATTACGTTATAACGTATAACGTTATATAGTATTACGTTATAACGTATAACGTTATATAGTACTACGTTATATAGTATTACGTTATATCGTATAACGTTATAACGTATAACGTTATATAGTATTGCGTTATAACGTATAACGTTATATAGTATTACGTTATCATGTATAACGTTATATAGTATTACGTTATGACGTATAACGTTATATAGTATTACCATATAACGTACAAGGTTATATAGTATTACGTTATAACGTATAACGTTATATAGTATTACGTTATAACGTATAACGTTATATAGTATTACGTTATAACGTATAACGTTATATAGTATCACCATGTAACGTATAACGTTATATAGTATTACGTTATGACGTATAACTTTATATAGTATTATGTTATAACGTATAACGTTATATAGTATCACCATGTAACGTATAACGTTATATAGTATTACGTTATAACGTATAACGTTATATAGTATTACGATATAACGTATAATATTATATAGTATTACGTTATAACGTATAACGTTATATAGTATCACCATGTAACGTATAACGTTATATAGTATTACGTTATAACGTATAACGTTATATAGTATTACGTTATAACGTATAACGTTATATAGTATTACGTTATAACGTACAAGGTTATATAGTATTACGTTATAACGTATAGCTTTATATAGTATTACGTTATAACGTATAACGTTACATAGTATTGCGTTATAACGTATAACGTTATATAGTAATACGTTATAACGTATAACGTTATATAGTAATACGTTATAGCGTATAACGTTATATAGTATTAAGTTATAACGTATAACTTTATATAGTATTACGTTATAACGTATAACGTTATATAGTATTAAGTAATAACGTATAACGATATATAGTATTACGTTATAACGTTATATAGTATCACCATATAACGTATAACGTTATGTAGTATTACGTTATAACGTTATATAGTATCACCATATAACGTATAACGTTATATAGTATTACGTTATAACGTATCACGTTATATAGTACTACGTTATAACGTATAACATTATATAGTATTACGTTATAACGTATAACGTTATATAGTATCACCATGTAACGTATAACGTTATATAGTATTACCATATAACGTACAAGGTTATATAGTATTACGTTATAACGTATAACTTTATATAGTATTACGTTATAACGTATAACGTTATATAGTATTACGTTATAAAGTATAACGTTACATAGTATTGCGTTATAACGTATAACGTTATATAGTATTACGTTATAACGTATAACTTTATATAGTATTACGTTATAACGTATAACGTTATATAGTATTACCATATAACGTATAACGTTATATAGTATTACGTTATAACGTATAACGTTATATAGTATTACCATATAACGTACAAGGTTATATAGTATTACGTTATAACGTATAACTTTATATAGTATTACGTTATAACGTATAACGTTATATAGTATTAAGTTATAACGTATAACTTTATATAGTATTACGTTATAACGTATAACGTTATATAGTATTAAGTAATAACGTATAACTTTATATAGTATTACGTTATAACGTATAACGTTATATAGTATTAAGTAATAACGTATAACGATATATAGTATTACGTTATAACGTTATATAGTATCACCATATAACGTATAACGTTATGTAGTATTACGTTATAACGTTATATAGTATTACGTTATATCGTATAACGTCATATAGTATTACGTTATAACGTATAACTTTATATAGTATTACGTTATAACGTATAACGTTATATAGTATTACGTTATAACTTATAACGTTATATAGTATTACGTTATAACGTATAACGTTATATAGTATTACGTTATAACGTATCACGTTATATAGTACTACGTTATAACGTATAACGTTATATAGTATTACGTTATAACGTATAACGTTATATAGTAATACATTATAACGTATAAGGTTGTATAGTATTACGTTATAACGTATAACGTTATATAGTATTACCATATAACGTATAACGTTATATAGTATTGCGTTATAACGTATAACGTTATATAGTATTACGTTATATCGTATAACGTTATATAGTATTACGTTATAACGTATAACGTTATATAGTATTACGTTATAACGTATATCGTTATATAGTATTACGTTATATCGTATAACATTATATAGTATTACGTTATAACGTATAACGTTATATAGTATCACCATGTAACGTATAACGTTATATAGTATTACCATATAACGTACAAGGTTATATAGTATTACGTTATAACGTATAACTTTATATAGTATTACGTTATAACGTATAACGTTATATAGTATTACGTTATAACGTATAACGTTACATAGTATTGCGTTATAACGTATAACGTTATATAGTATTACGTTATAACGTATAACTTTATATAGTATTACGTTATAACGTATAACGTTATATAGTATTACGTTATAACGTATCACGTTATATAGTACTACGTTATAACGTATAACTTTATATAGTATTACGTTATAACGTATAACGTTATATAGTATTACCATATAACGTACAAGGTTATATAGTATTACGTTATAACGTATAACTTTATATAGTATTACGTTATAACGTATAACGTTATATAGTATTACGTTATAACGTATAACGTTGTATTGTATTACGTTATAACGTGATATAGTATCCGCATATAACGTATAGCGTTATATAGTATTACGTTATAACGTATAACGTTATATAGTATTACGTTATAACGTATAACTTTATATAGTATTACGTTATAACGTATAACGTTATATAGTATTACCATATAACGTATAACTTTATATAGTATTACGTTATAACGTATAACGTTATATAGTATTACCATATAACGTATAACGTTATATAGTATTACGTTATAACGTATAACTTTATATAGTATTACGTTATAACGTATAACGTTATATAGTATTACCATATAACGTATAACGTTATATAGTATTACGTTATAACGTATAACTTTATATAGTATTACGTTATAACGTATAACGTTATATAGTATTACCATATAACGTACAAGGTTATATAGTATTACGTTATAACGTATAACTTTATATAGTATTACGTTATAACGTATAACGTTATATAGTATTACGTTATAACGTATAACGTTGTATTGTATTACGTTATAACGTGATATAGTATCCGCATATAACGTATAACTTTATATAGTATTACGTTATAACGTATAACGTTATATAGTATTAAGTAATAACGTATAACGATATATAGTATTACGTTATAACGTTATATAGTATCACCATATAACGTATAACGTTATGTAGTATTACGTTATAACGTTATATAGTATTACGTTATATCGTATAACGTCACATAGTATTACGTTATAACGTATAACTTTATATAGTATTACGTTATAACGTATAACGTTATATAGTATTACGTTATAACGTATAACGTTATATAGTATTACGTTATAACGTATAACGTTATATAGTATTACGTTATATCGTATAACGTCATATAGTATTACGTTATAACGTATAACTTTATATAGTATTACGTTATAACGTATAACGTTATATAGTATTACGTTATAACTTATAACGTTATATAGTATTACGTTATGACGTATAACGTTATATAGTATTACCATATAACGTACAAGGTTATATAGTATTACGTTATAACGTTATATAGTATCACCATATAACGTATAACGTTATATAGTATTACGTTATAACGTATCACGTTATATAGCATTACGTTATAACGTATAACGTTATATAGTATTACCATATAACGTACAAGGTTATATAGTATTACGTTATAACGTATAACTTTATATAGTATTACGTTATAACGTATAACGTTATATAGTATTAAGTTATAACGTATAACTTTATATAGTATTACGTTATAACGTATAACGTTATATAGTATTAAGTAATAACGTATAACTTTATATAGTATTACGTTATAACGTATAACGTTATATAGTATTAAGTAATAACGTATAACGATATATAGTATTACGTTATAACGTTATATAGTATCACCATATAACGTATAACGTTATGTAGTATTACGTTATAACGTTATATAGTATTACGTTATATCGTGTAACGTCATATAGTATTACGTTATAACGTATAACTTTATATAGTATTACGTTATAACGTATAACGTTATATAGTATTACGTTATAACGTATAACGTTATATAGTATTACGTTATAACGTATAACGTTATATAGTATTACGTTATATCGTATAACGTCATATAGTATTACGTTATAACGTATAACTTTATATAGTATTACGTTATAACGTATAACGTTATATAGTATTACGTTATAACTTATAACGTTATATAGTATTACGTTATGACGTATAACGTTATATAGTATTACCATATAACGTACAAGGTTATATAGTATTACGTTATAACGTTATATAGTATCACCATATAACGTATAACGTTATATAGTATTACGTTATAACGTATCACGTTATATAGTACTACGTTATAACGTATAACGTTATATAGTATTACGTTATAACGTATAACGTTATATAGTAATACATTATAACGTATAAGGTTGTATAGTATTACGTTATAACGTATAACTTTATATAGTATTACGTTATAACGTATAACGTTATATAGTATTACGTTATAACGTATAACGTTGTATTGTATTACGTTATAACGTGATATAGTATCCGCATATAACGTATAACTTTATATAGTATTACGTTATAACGTATAACGTTATATAGTATTAAGTAATAACGTATAACGATATATAGTATTACGTTATAACGTTATATAGTATCACCATATAACGTATAACGTTATGTAGTATTACGTTATAACGTTATATAGTATTACGTTATATCGTATAACGTCACATAGTATTACGTTATAACGTATAACTTTATATAGTATTACGTTATAACGTATAACGTTATATAGTATTACGTTATAACGTATAACGTTATATAGTATTACGTTATAACGTATAACGTTATATAGTATTACGTTATATCGTATAACGTCATATAGTATTACGTTATAACGTATAACTTTATATAGTATTACGTTATAACGTATAACGTTATATAGTATTACGTTATAACTTATAACGTTATATAGTATTACGTTATGACGTATAACGTTATATAGTATTACCATATAACGTACAAGGTTATATAGTATTACGTTATAACGTTATATAGTATCACCATATAACGTATAACGTTATATAGTATTACGTTATAACGTATCACGTTATATAGCATTACGTTATAACGTATAACGTTATATAGTATTACCATATAACGTACAAGGTTATATAGTATTACGTTATAACGTATAACTTTATATAGTATTACGTTATAACGTATAACGTTATATAGTATTAAGTTATAACGTATAACTTTATATAGTATTACGTTATAACGTATAACGTTATATAGTATTAAGTAATAACGTATAACTTTATATAGTATTACGTTATAACGTATAACGTTATATAGTATTAAGTAATAACGTATAACGATATATAGTATTACGTTATAACGTTATATAGTATCACCATATAACGTATAACGTTATGTAGTATTACGTTATAACGTTATATAGTATTACGTTATATCGTGTAACGTCATATAGTATTACGTTATAACGTATAACTTTATATAGTATTACGTTATAACGTATAACGTTATATAGTATTACGTTATAACGTATAACGTTATATAGTATTACGTTATAACGTATAACGTTATATAGTATTACGTTATATCGTATAACGTCATATAGTATTACGTTATAACGTATAACTTTATATAGTATTACGTTATAACGTATAACGTTATATAGTATTACGTTATAACTTATAACGTTATATAGTATTACGTTATGACGTATAACGTTATATAGTATTACCATATAACGTACAAGGTTATATAGTATTACGTTATAACGTTATATAGTATCACCATATAACGTATAACGTTATATAGTATTACGTTATAACGTATCACGTTATATAGTACTACGTTATAACGTATAACGTTATATAGTATTACGTTATAACGTATAACGTTATATAGTAATACATTATAACGTATAAGGTTGTATAGTATTACGTTATAACGTATAACGTTATATAGTATTACCATATAACGTATAACGTTATATAGTATTGCGTTATAACGTATAACGTTATATAGTATTACGTTATATCGTATAACGTTATATAGTATTACGTTATAACGTATAACGTTATATAGTATTACGTTATAACGTATATCGTTATATAGTATTACGTTATATCGTATAACATTATATAGTATTACGGTATAACGTATAACGTTATATAGTATCACCATGTAACGTATAACGTTATACAGTATTACCATATAACGTACAAGGTTATATAGTATTACGTTATAACGTATAACTTTATATAGTATTACGTTATAACGTATAACGTTATATAGTATTACGTTATAACGTATAACGTTACATAGTATTGCGTTATAACGTATAACGTTATATAGTATTACGTTATAACGTATAACTTTATATAGTATTACGTTATAACGTATAACGTTATATAGTATTACGTTATAACGTATCACGTTATATAGTACTACGTTATAACGTATAACTTTATATAGTATTACGTTATAAAGTATAACGTTATATAGTATTACCATATAACGTACAAGGTTATATAGTATTACGTTATAACGTATAACTTTATATAGTATTACGTTATAACGTATAACGTTATATAGTATTACGTTATAACGTATAACGTTGTATAGTATTACGTTATAACGTATAACGTTACATAGTATTGCGTTATAACGTATAACGTTATATAGTATTACGTTATAACGTATAACTTTATATAGTATTACGTTATAACGTATAACGTTATATAGTATTACGTTATAACGTATAACGTTGTATTGTATTACGTTATAACGTGATATAGTATCCGCATATAACGTATAGCGTTATATAGTATTACGTTATAACGTATAACGTTATATAGTATTACGTTATAACGTATAACGATATATAGTATCACCATGTAACGTATAACGTTATATAGTATTACGTTATAACGTATAACTTTATATAGTATTACGTTATAACGTATAACGTTATATAGTATTACCATATAACGTATAACGTTATATAGTATTACGTTATAACGTATCACGTTATGTAGTATTACGTTATAACGTATAACGTTATATAGTATTACGTTATAACGTATAACGTCATATAGTATTACGTTATAACGTATAACGTTATATAGTATTACGTTATAACGTATAACGTTATATAGTATTAAGTTATAACGTATAACTTTATATAGTATTACGTTATAACGTATAACGTTATATAGTATTACCATATAACGTATAACGTTATATAGTATTACGTTATAACGTATAACGTTATATAGTATTACGTTATGACGTATAACGTTATATAGTATTACGTTATAACGTATCACGTTATGTAGTATTACGTTATAACGTATAACGTTATATAGTATTACGTTATAACGTATAACGTCATATAGTATTACGTTATAACGTATAACGTTATATAGTATTACGTTATAACGTATAACGTTATATAGTATTAAGTTATAACGTATAACTTTATATAGTATTACCATATAACGTATAACGTTATATAGTATTACGTTATAACGTATCACGTTATGTAGTATTACGTTATAACGTATAACGTTATATAGTATTACGTTATAACGTATAACGTCATATAGTATTACGTTATAACGTATAACGTTATATAGTATTGCGTTATAACGTATAACGTTATATAGTATTACGTTATATCGTATAACGTTATATAGTATTACGTTATAACGTATAACGTTATATAGTATTGCGTTATAACGTATAACGTTATATAGTATTACGTTATCATGTATAACGTTATATAGTATTACGTTATGACGTATAACGTTATATAGTATTACCATATAACGTACAAGGTTATATAGTATTACGTTATAACGTATAACGTTATATAGTATTACGTTATAACGTATAACGTTATATAGTATCACCATGTAACGTATAACGTTATATAGTATTACGTTATGACGTATAACTTTATATAGTATTACGTTATAACGTATAACGTTATATAGTATTACGTTATAACGTATAACGTTGTATTGTATTACGTTATAACGTGATGTAGTATCCGCATATAACGTATAGCGTTATATAGTATTACGTTATAACGTATAACGTTATATAGTATTACGTTATAACGTATAACGATATATAGTATCACCATGTAACGTATAACGTTATATAGTATTACGTTATAACGTATCACGTTATGTAGTATTACCATATAACGTATAACGTTATATAGTATTACGTTATAACGTATCACGTTATGTAGTATTACGTTATAACGTATAACGTTATATAGTATTACGTTATAACGTATAACGTCATATAGTATTACGTTATAACGTATAACGTTATATAGTATTACGTTATAACGTATAACGTTATATAGTATTAAGTTATAACGTATAACGTTATATAGTATTACGTTATAACGTATAACGTTATATAGTATTACGTTATGACGTATAACGTTATATAGTATTACGTTATAACGTATAACGTTATGTAGTATTACGTTATAACGTATAACGATATATAGTATCACCATGTAACGTATAACGTTATATAGTATTACGTTATGACGCATAACTTTATATAGTACTATGTTATAACGTATAACGTTATATAGTATTACCATATAACGTATAACGTTATATAGTACTGCGTTATAACGTATAACGTTATATAGTATTACGTTATATCGTATAACGTTATATAGTATTACGTTATAACGTATAACGTTATATAGTATTGCGTTATAACGTATAACGTTATATAGTATTACGTTATGACGTATAACGTTATATAGTATTACCATATAACGTACAAGGTTATATAGTATTACGTTATAACGTATAACGTTATATAGTATTACGTTATAACGTATAACATTATATAGTATTACGTTATAACGTATAACGTTATATGGTATTAAGTTATAACGTATAACTTTATATAGTATTACGTTATAACGTATAACGTTATATAGTATTAAGTAATAACGTATAACGATATATAGTATTACGTTATAACGTTATATAGTATCACCATATAACGTATAACGTATAACGTTATATAGTATTAAGTTATATCGTATAACTTTATATAGTATTACGTTATAACGTATAACGTTATATAGTATTACCATATAACGTATAACGTTATATAGTATTACGTTATAACGTTATATAGTATCACCATATAACGTATAACGTATAACGTTATATAGTATTAAGTTATATCGTATAACTTTATATAGTATTACGTTATAACGTATAACGTTATATAGTATTACCATATAACGTATAACGTTATATAGTATTACGTTATAACGTATAACGTTATGTAGTATTACGTTATAACGTTATATAATATTACGTTATAACGTATAACGTTATATAGTATTACGTTATAACGTATAACGTTATATAGTATTACGTTATAACGTATAACGTTATATAGTATTACGTTATAACGTTTAATGTTATATAGTATTACCATATAACGTATAACGTTATATAGTATTACGGTATAACGTATAACGTTATATAGTATTACGTTATAACGTATAACTTTATATAGTATTACGTTATAACGTATAACGTTATATAGTATTACCATGTAACGTATAACGTTATATAGTATTACGTTATAACGTATAACGTTATATAGTATTACGTTATGACGTATAACGTTATATAGTATTACGTTATAACTTATAACGTTATGTAGTATTACGTTATAACGTATAACGATATATAGTATCACCATGTAATGTATAACGTTATATAGTATTACGTTATAACGTATAACGTTATATAGTATTACGTTATAACGTATAACGTTATATAGTATTACGTTATAACTTATAACGTTATATAGTATTACATTATGACGTATAACGTTATATAGTATTACCATATAACGTACAAGGTTATATAGTATTACGTTATAACGTTATATAGTATCACCATATAACGTATAACGTTATATAGTATTACGCTATAACGTATAACGTTATATAGTATTACGTTATAACGTATAACGTTATATAGTATTACGTTATATCGTATAACGTTATATAGTATTACGTCATAACGTATAACGTTATATAGTATTATGTTATAACGTATAACTTTATATAGTATTACGTTATAACGTATAACGTTATATAGTATTACGTTATAACGTATAACGTTATATAGTATTACGTTATAACCTATAACGATATATAGTATCACCATGTAACGTATAACGTTATATAGTATTACGTTATAACGAATAATGTTATATAGTATTGCGTTATAACGTATAACGTTATATAGTATTACGTTGTAACGTATAACGATATATAGTATCACCATGTAACGTATAACGTTATATAGTATTACGTTATAACGTATAACATTATATAGTATTACGTTATAACGTATAACGTTATATAGTATTAAGTTATAACGTATAACTTTATATAGTATTACGTTATAACGTATAACGTTATATAGTATTAAGTAATAACGTATAACGATATATAATATTACGTTATAACGTTATATAGTATCACCATATAACGTATAACGTATAACGTTATATAGTATTAAGTTATATGGTATAACTTTATATAGTATTACGTTATAACGTATAACGTTATATAGTATTACCATATAACGTATAACGTTATATAGTATTACGTTATAACGTATAACGTTATATAGTATTACGTTATATCGTATAACGTTATATAGTATTACGTCATAACGTATAACGTTATATAGTATTAAGTTATAACGTATAACTTTATATAGTATTACGTTATAACGTATAACGTTATATAGTATTACGTTATAACGTATAACGTTATATAGTATTACGTTATAACCTATGACGATATATAGTATCACCATGTAACGTATAACGTTATATAGTATTACGTTATAACGAATAATGTTATATAGTATTGCGTTATAACGTATAACGTTATATAGTATTACGTTATAACGTTATATAGTATCACCATATAACGTATAACGTATAACGTTATATAGTATTAAGTTATATCGTATAACTTTATATAGTATTACGTTATAACGTATAACGTTATATAGTATTACCATATAACGTATAACGTTATATAGTATTACGTTATAACGTTATATAGTATCACCATATAAAGTATAACGTATAACGTTATATAGTATTAAGTTATATCGTATAACTTTATATAGTATTACGTTATAACGTATAACGTTATATAGTATTACCATATAACGTATAACGTTATATAGTATTACGTTATAACGTATAACGTTATGTAGTATTACGTTATAACGTTATATAATATTACGTTATAACGTATAACGTTATATAGTATTACGTTAAAACGTATAACGTTATATAGTATTACGTTATAACGTATAACGTTATATAGTATTACGTTATAACGTTTAATGTTATATAGTATTACCATATAACGTATAACGTTATATAGTATTACGGTATAACGTATAACGTTATATAGTATTACGTTATAACGTATAACTTTATATAGTATTACGTTATAACGTATAACGTTATATAGTATTACCATATAACGTATAACGTTATATAGTATTACGTTATAACGTATAACGTTATATAGTATTACGTTATGACGTATAACGTTATATAGTATTACGTTATAACGTATAACGTTATGTAGTATTACGTTATAACGTATAACGATATATAGTATCACCATGTAATGTATAACGTTATATAGTATTACGTTATAACGTATAACGTTATATAGTATTACGTTATAACGTATAACGTTATATAGTATTACGTTATAACTTATAACGTTATATAGTATTACGTTATGACGTATAACGTTATATAGTATTACCATATAACGTACAAGGTTATATAGTATTACGTTATAACGTTATATAGTATCACCATATAACGTATAACGTTATATAGTATTACGTTATAAAGAATAATGTTATATAGTATTGCGTTATAACGTATAACGTTATATAGTATTACGTTATAACGTTATATAGTATCACCATATAACGTATAACGTATAACGTTATATAGTATTAAGTTATATCGTATAACTTTATATAGTATTACGTTATAACGTATAACGTTATACAGTATTACGTTATAACTTATAACGTTATATAGTATTACGTTATGACGTATAACGTTATATAGTATTACCATATAACGTACAAGGTTATATAGTATTACGTTATAACGTTATATAGTATCACCATATAACGTATAACGTTATATAGTATTACGCTATAACGTATAACGTTATATAGTATTACGTTATAACGTATAACGTTATATAGTATTACGTTATAACGTATAACGTTATATAGTATTACGTTATAACTTATAACGTTATATAGTATTACGTTATGACGTATAACGTTATATAGTATTACCATATAACGTACAAGGTTATATAGTATTACGTTATAACGTTATATAGTATCACCATATAACGTATAACGTTATATAGTATTACGCTATAACGTATAACGTTATATAGTATTACGTTATATCGTATAACTTTATATAGTATTACGTTATAACGTATAACGTTATATAGTATTACCATATAACGTATAACGTTATATAGTATTACGTTATAACGTATAACGTTATATAGTATTACGTTATGACGTATAACGTTATATAGTATTACGTTATAACGTATAACGTTATGTAGTATTACGTTATAACGTATAACGATATATAGTATCACCATGTAATGTATAACGTTATATAGTATTACGTTATAACGTATAACGATATATAGTATTACGTTATAACGTATAACGTTATATAGTATTACGTTATAACTTATAACGTTATATAGTATTACCATATAACGTATAACGTTATATAGTATTACGTTATAACGTATAACGTTATATAGTATTACGTTATGACGTATAACGTTATATAGTATTACGTTATAACGTATAACGTTATGTAGTATTACGTTATAACGTATAACGATATATAGTATCACCATGTAATGTATAACGTTATATAGTATTACGTTATAACGTATAACGTTATATAGTATTACGTTATAACGTATAACGTTATATAGTATTACGTTATAACTTATAACGTTATATAGTATTACGTTATGACGTATAACGTTATATAGTATTACCATATAACGTACAAGGTTATATAGTATTACGTTATAACGTTATATAGTATCACCATATAACGTATAACGTTATATAGTATTACGTTATAACGAATAATGTTATATAGTATTGCGTTATAACGTATAACGTTATATAGTATTACGTTATAACGTTATATAGTATCACCATATAACGTATAACGTATAACGTTATATAGTATTACGTTATAACGTATAACGTTATATAGTATTACGTTATAACTTATAACGTTATATAGTATTACGTTATGACGTATAACGTTATATAGTATTACCATATAACGTACAAGGTTATATAGTATTACGTTATAACGTTATATAGTATCACCATATAACGTATAACGTTATATAGTATTACGTTATAACGAATAATGTTATATAGTATTGCGTTATAACGTATAACGTTATATAGTATTACGTTATAACGTTATATAGTATCACCATATAACGTATAACGTATAACGTTATATAGTATTAAGTTATATCGTATAACTTTATATAGTATTACGTTATAACGTATAACGTTATACAGTATTACGTTATAACTTATAACGTTATATAGTATTACGTTATGACGTATAACGTTATATAGTATTACCATATAACGTACAAGGTTATATAGTATTACGTTATAACGTTATATAGTATCACCATATAACGTATAACGTTATATAGTATTACGCTATAACGTATAACGTTATATAGTATTACGTTATAACGTATAACGTTATATAGTATTACGTTATAACGTATAACGTTATATAGTATTACGTTATAACTTATAACGTTATATAGTATTACGTTATGACGTATAACGTTATATAGTATTACCATATAACGTACAAGGTTATATAGTATTACGTTATAACGTTATATAGTATCACCATATAACGTATAACGTTATATAGTATTACGCTATAACGTATAACGTTATATAGTATTACGTTAAATCGTATAACTTTATATAGTATTACGTTATAACGTATAACGTTATATAGTATTACCATATAACGTATAACGTTATATAGTATTACGTTATAACGTATAACGTTATATAGTATTACGTTATGACGTATAACGTTATATAGTATTACGTTATAACGTATAACGTTATGTAGTATTACGTTATAACGTATAACGATATATAGTATCACCATGTAATGTATAACGTTATATAGTATTACGTTATAACGTATAACGATATATAGTATTACGTTATAACGTATAACGTTATATAGTATTACGTTATAACT
Source organism: Bombus flavifrons (assembly GCF_040668555.2). NCBI lineage: Eukaryota > Metazoa > Arthropoda > Insecta > Hymenoptera > Apidae > Bombus > Bombus flavifrons. Next base: position 103,722 of record NW_027184825.1, on the reverse strand, counting down.
TATAACGTTATATAGTATTACCATATAACGTATAACGTTATATAGTATTACGTTATAACGTATAACGTTATATAGTATTACGTTATGACGTATAACGTTATATAGTATTACGTTATAACGTATAACGTTATGTAGTATTACGTTATAACGTATAACGATATATAGTATCACCATGTAATGTATAACGTTATATAGTATTACGTTATAACGTATAACGTTATATAGTATTACGTTATAACGTATAACGTTATATAGTATTACGTTATAACTTATAACGTTATATAGTATTACGTTATGACGTATAACGTTATATAGTATTACCATATAACGTACAAGGTTATATAGTATTACGTTATAACGTTATATAGTATCACCATATAACGTATAACGTTATATAGTATTACGTTATAACGAATAATGTTATATAGTATTGCGTTATAACGTATAACGTTATATAGTATTACGTTATAACGTTATATAGTATCACCATATAACGTATAACGTATAACGTTATATAGTATTAAGTTATATCGTATAACTTTATATAGTATTACGTTATAACGTATAACGTTATACAGTATTACGTTATAACTTATAACGTTATATAGTATTACGTTATGACGTATAACGTTATATAGTATTACCATATAACGTACAAGGTTATATAGTATTACGTTATAACGTTATATAGTATCACCATATAACGTATAACGTTATATAGTATTACGCTATAACGTATAACGTTATATAGTATTACGTTATAACGTATAACGTTATATAGTATTACGTTATAACGTATAACGTTATATAGTATTACGTTATAACTTATAACGTTATATAGTATTACGTTATGACGTATAACGTTATATAGTATTACCATATAACGTACAAGGTTATATAGTATTACGTTATAACGTTATATAGTATCACCATATAACGTATAACGTTATATAGTATTACGCTATAACGTATAACGTTATATAGTATTACGTTATATCGTATAACTTTATATAGTATTACGTTATAACGTATAACGTTATATAGTATTACCATATAACGTATAACGTTATATAGTATTACGTTATAACGTATAACGTTATATAGTATTACGTTATGACGTATAACGTTATATAGTATTACGTTATAACGTATAACGTTATGTAGTATTACGTTATAACGTATAACGATATATAGTATCACCATGTAATGTATAACGTTATATAGTATTACGTTATAACGTATAACGATATATAGTATTACGTTATAACGTATAACGTTATATAGTATTACGTTATAACTTATAACGTTATATAGTATTACGTTATGACGTATAACGTTATATAGTATTACCATATAACGTACAAGGTTATATAGTATTACGTTATAACGTTATATAGTATCACCATATAACGTATAACGTTATATAGTATTACGCTATAACGTATAACGTTATATAGTATTACGTTATAACGTATAACGTTATATAGTATTACGTTATAACGTATAACATTATATAGTATTACGTTATAACGTATAACGTTATATAGTATTAAGTTATAACGTATAACTTTATATAGTATTACGTTATAACGTATAACGTTATATAGTATTAAGTAATAACGTATAACGATATATAATATTACGTTATAACGTTATATAGTATCACCATATAACGTATAACGTATAACGTTATATAGTATTAAGTTATATCGTATAACTTTATATAGTATTACGTTATAACGTATAACGTTATATAGTATTACCATATAACGTATAACGTTATATAGTATTACGTTATAACGTATAACGTTATATAGTATTACGTTATATCGTATAACGTTATATAGTATTACGTCATAACGTATAACGTTATATAGTATTAAGTTATAACGTATAACTTTATATAGTATTACGTTATAACGTATAACGTTATATAGTATTACGTTATAACGTATAACGTTATATAGTATTACGTTATAACCTATAACGATATATAGTATCACCATGTAACGTATAACGTTATATAGTATTACGTTATAACGAATAATGTTATATAGTATTGCGTTATAACGTATAACGTTATATAGTATTACGTTATAACGTTATATAGTATCACCATATAACGTATAACGTATAACGTTATATAGTATTAAGTTATATCGTATAACTTTATATAGTATTACGTTATAACGTATAACGTTATATAGTATTACCATATAACGTATAACGTTATATAGTATTACGTTATAACGTTATATAGTATCACCATATAACGTATAACGTATAACGTTATATAGTATTAAGTTATATCGTATAACTTTATATAGTATTACGTTATAACGTATAACGTTATATAGTATTACCATATAACGTATAACGTTATATAGTATTACGTTATAACGTATAACGTTATGTAGTATTACGTTATAACGTTATATAATATTACGTTATAACGTATAACGTTATATAGTATTACGTTATAACGTATAACGTTATATAGTATTACGTTATAACGTATAACGTTATATAGTATTACGTTATAACGTTTAATGTTATATAGTATTACCATATAACGTATAACGTTATATAGTATTACGGTATAACGTATAACGTTATATAGTATTACGTTATAACGTATAACTTTATATAGTATTACGTTATAACGTATAACGTTATATAGTATTACCATATAACGTATAACGTTATATAGTATTACGTTATAACGTATAACGTTATATAGTATTACGTTATGACGTATAACGTTATATAGTATTACGTTATAACGTATAACGTTATGTAGTATTACGTTATAACGTATAACGATATATAGTATCACCATGTAATGTATAACGTTATATAGTATTACGTTATAACGTATAACGTTATATAGTATTACGTTATAACGTATAACGTTATATAGTATTACGTTATAACTTATAACGTTATATAGTATTACGTTATGACGTATAACGTTATATAGTATTACCATATAACGTACAAGGTTATATAGTATTACGTTATAACGTTATATAGTATCACCATATAACGTATAACGTTATATAGTATTACGCTATAACGTATAACGTTATATAGTATTACGTTATAACGTATAACGTTATATAGTATTACGTTATATCGTATAACGTTATATAGTATTACGTCATAACGTATAACGTTATATAGTATTATGTTATAACGTATAACTTTATATAGTATTACGTTATAACGTATAACGTTATATAGTATTACGTTATAACGTATAACGTTATATAGTATTACGTTATAACCTATAACGATATATAGTATCACCATGTAACGTATAACGTTATATAGTATTACGTTATAACGAATAATGTTATATAGTATTGCGTTATAACGTATAACGTTATATAGTATTACGTTGTAACGTATAACGATATATAGTATCACCATGTAACGTATAACGTTATATAGTATTACGTTATAACGTATAACATTATATAGTATTACGTTATAACGTATAACGTTATATAGTATTAAGTTATAACGTATAACTTTATATAGTATTACGTTATAACGTATAACGTTATATAGTATTAAGTAATAACGTATAACGATATATAATATTACGTTATAACGTTATATAGTATCACCATATAACGTATAACGTATAACGTTATATAGTATTAAGTTATATCGTATAACTTTATATAGTATTACGTTATAACGTATAACGTTATATAGTATTACCATATAACGTATAACGTTATATAGTATTACGTTATAACGTATAACGTTATATAGTATTACGTTATATCGTATAACGTTATATAGTATTACGTCATAACGTATAACGTTATATAGTATTAAGTTATAACGTATAACTTTATATAGTATTACGTTATAACGTATAACGTTATATAGTATTACGTTATAACGTATAACGTTATATAGTATTACGTTATAACCTATAACGATATATAGTATCACCATGTAACGTATAACGTTATATAGTATTACGTTATAACGAATAATGTTATATAGTATTGCGTTATAACGTATAACGTTATATAGTATTACGTTATAACGTATAACGTTATATAGTATTACGTTATCATGTATAACGTTATATAGTATTGCGTTATCATGTATAACGTTATATAGTATTACGTTATAACGTATAACATTACATAGTATTACGTTATGTCGTATAACGTTATATAGTATTACGTTATAACGTATAACGTTATATAGTATTACGTTATAACGTATAACGTTATATAGTATCACCATGTAACGTATAACGTTATATAGTATTACGTTATAACGTATAACGTTATATAGTATTACCTTATAACGTATATCGTTATATAGTATTACGTTATATCGTATAACGTTATATAGTATTACGTTATAACGTATAACGTTATATAGTATTACGTTATAACGTATAACGTTATATAGTATTACGTTATAACGTATAACGTTATATAGTATTACGTTATAACGTATAACGTTATATAGTATTACGTTATAACGTATAACGTTAAATAGTATTGCGTTATAACGTATAACGTTACATAGTATTACGTTATAACGGATAACGTTATATAGTATTACGTTATAACTTATAACGTTATATAGTATTACGTTATGACGTATAACTTTATATAGTATTATGTTATAACGTATAACGTTATATAGTATCACCGTGTAACGTATGACGTTATATAGTATTACGTTATAACGTATAACGTTATATAGTATTACGTTATAACGTATATCGTTATATAGTATTACGTTATAACGTTATATAGTATTACGTTATAACGTATAACGTTATATAGTATTACGTTATAACGTATAACGTTATATAGTATTACGTTATAACGTATAACGTTATATAGTATTACGTTATAACGTATAACGTTATATAGTATTACGATATAACGTATAATATTATATAGTATTACGTTATAACGTATAACGTTATATAGTATCACCATGTAACGTATAACGTTATATAGTATTACGTTATAACGTATAACGTTATATAGTATTACGTTATAACGTATAACGTTATATAGTATTACGTTATAACGTATAACGTTATATAGTATTACGTTATAACGTATAACATTACATAGTATTAAGTTATAACGTATAACTTTATATAGTATTACGTTGTAACGTATAACGTTATATAGTATTACGTTATAACGTATAACGTTATATAGTATTACGTTATAACGTATAACGATATATAGTATCACCATGTAACGTATAACGTTATATAGTATTACGTTATAACGTATAACGTTATATAGTATTACGTTATAACGTATATCGTTATATAGTATTACGTTATATCGTATAACGTTATATAGTATTACGTTATAACGTATAACGTTATATAGTATCACCATGTAACGTGTAACGTTATATAGTATTACGTTATGACGTATAACTTTATATAGTATTATGTTATAACGTATAACGTTATATAGTATCACCATGTAACGTATAACGTAATATAGTATTACGTTATAACGTATAACGTTATATAGTATTACGTTATAACGTATATCGTTATATAGTATTACGTTATATCGTATAACGTTATATAGTATTACGTTATAACGTATAACGTTATATAGTATTACGTTATAACGTATAACGTTATATAGTATTACGTTATAACGTATAACGTTATATAGTATTACGTTATAACGTATAACGTTATATAGTATTACGTTGTAACGTATAACGTTATATAGTATTACGTTATAACGTATAACGTTATATAGTATTACGTTGTAACGTATAACGTTATATAGTATTACGTTATAACGTATAACGTTATATAGTATTACGTTCTAACGTATAACGATATATAGTATCACCATGTAACGTATAACGTTATATAGTATTACGTTATAACGTATAACCTTATATAGTATTACGTTATAACGTATAACGTTATATAGCATAACGTTATGACGTATAACTTTATATAGTATTACGTTATGACGTATAACGTTATATAGTATTAATATATAACGTACAACGTTATATAGTATTACGTTATAACGAATAATGTTATATAGTATTGCGTTATAACGTATAACGTTATATAGTATTACGTTGTGACGTATAACGATATATAGTATCACCATGTAACGTATAACGTTATATAGTATTACGTTATAACGTATAACGTTATATAGTATTACGTTATAACGTATAACATTATACAGTATTACGTTATAACGTATAACGTTATATAGTATTACGATATAACGTATAATATTATATAGTATTACGTTATAACGTATAACGTTATATAGTATCACCATGTAACGTATAACGTTATATAGTATTACGTTATAACGTATAACGTTATATAGTATTACGTTATAACGTATAACGTTATATAGTATTACGTTATATCGTATAACGTTATATAGTATTACGTTATAACGTATAACGTTATATAGTATTAAGTTATAACGTATAACTTTATATAGTATTACGTTATAACGTATAACGTTATATAGTATTAAGTTACAACGTATCACGTTATGTAGTATTACGTTATAACGTATAACGTTATATAGTATTACGTTATAACGTATAACGTCATATAGTATTACGTTATAACGTATAACGTTATATAGTATTACGTTATAACGTATAACGTTATATAGTATTAAGTTATAACGTATAACGTTATATAGTATTACGTTATATCGTATAACGTTATATAGTATTACGTTATGTCGTCTAACGTTATATAGTATTAATATGTAACGTACAACGTTATATAGTATTACGTTATAACGAATAATGTTATATAGTATTAAGTTATAACGTATCACGTTATGTAGTATTACGTTATAACGTATAACGTTATATAGTATTACGTTATAACGTATAACATTATATAGTATTACGTTATAACGTATAACGTTATATAGTATTACGTTATAACGTATAACGTTATATAGTATTACCATATAACGTATAACGTTATATAGTATTACGTTATAACGTATAACTTTATATAGTATTACGTTATAACGTATAACGTTATATAGCATTACGTTATGACGTATAACGTTATATAGTATTACGTTATGACGTATAACGTTATATAGTATTAATATATAACGTACAACGTGATATAGTATTACGTTATAACGAATAATGTTATATAGTATTGCGTTATAACGTATAACGTTATATAGTATTACGTTATATCGTATAACGTTATATAGTATTACGTTATAACGTATAACGTTATATAGTATTAATATGTAACGTACAACGTTATATAGTATTACGTTATAACGAATAATGTTATATAGTATTAAGTTATAACGTATCACGTTATGTAGTATTACGTTATAACGTATAACGTTATATAGTATTACGTTATAACGTATAACATTATATAGTATTACGTTATAACGTATAACGTTATATAGTATTACGTTATAACGTATAACGTTATATAGTATTACCATATAACGTATAACGTTATATAGTATTACGTTATAACGTATAACTTTATATAGTATCACGTTATAACGTATAACGTTATATAGCATAACGTTATGACGTATAACGTTATATAGTATTACGTTATGACGTATAACGTTATATAGTATTAATATATAACGTACAACGTTATATAGTATTACGTTATAACGTTATATAGTATCACCATATAACGTATAACGTATAACGTTATATAGTATTAAGTTATATCGTATAACTTTATATAGTATTACGTTATAACGTATAACGTTATATAGTATTACCATATAACGTATAACGTTATATAGTATTACGTTATAACGTTATATAGTATCACCATATAACGTATAACGTATAACGTTATATAGTATTAAGTTATATCGTATAACTTTATATAGTATTACGTTATAACGTATAACGTTATATAGTATTACCATATAACGTATAACGTTATATAGTATTACGTTATAACGTATATCGTTATATAGTATTACGTTATATCGTATAACGTTATATAGTATTACGTTATAACGTATAACGTTATATAGTATCACCATGTAACGTGTAACGTTATATAGTATTACGTTATGACGTATAACTTTATATAGTATTATGTTATAACGTATAACGTTATATAGTATCACCATGTAACGTATAACGTAATATAGTATTACGTTATAACGTATAACGTTATATAGTATTACGTTATAACGTATATCGTTATATAGTATTACGTTATATCGTATAACGTTATATAGTATTACGTTATAACGTATAACGTTATATAGTATTACGTTATAACGTATAACGTTATATAGTATTACGTTATAACGTATAACGTTATATAGTATTACGTTATAACGTATAACGTTATATAGTATTACGTTGTAACGTATAACGTTATATAGTATTACGTTATAACGTATAACGTTATATAGTATTACGTTCTAACGTATAACGATATATAGTATCACCATGTAACGTATAACGTTATATAGTATTACGTTATAACGTATAACCTTATATAGTATTACGTTATAACGTATAACGTTATATAGCATAACGTTATGACGTATAACTTTATATAGTATTACGTTATGACGTATAACGTTATATAGTATTAATATATAACGTACAACGTTATATAGTATTACGTTATAACGAATAATGTTATATAGTATTGCGTTATAACGTATAACGTTATATAGTATTACGTTGTGACGTATAACGATATATAGTATCACCATGTAACGTATAACGTTATATAGTATTACGTTATAACGTATAACGTTATATAGTATTACGTTATAACGTATAACATTATACAGTATTACGTTATAACGTATAACGTTATATAGTATTACGATATAACGTATAATATTATATAGTATTACGTTATAACGTATAGCGTTATATAGTATCACCATGTAACGTATAACGTTATATAGTATTACGTTATAACGTATAACGTTATATAGTATTACGTTATAACGTATAACGTTATATAGTATTACGTTATATCGTATAACGTTATATAGTATTACGTTATAACGTATAACGTTATATAGTATTAAGTTATAACGTATAACTTTATATAGTATTACGTTATAACGTATAACGTTATATAGTATTAAGTTACAACGTATCACGTTATGTAGTATTACGTTATAACGTATAACGTTATATAGTATTACGTTATAACGTATAACGTCATATAGTATTACGTTATAACGTATAACGTTATATAGTATTACGTTATAACGTATAACGTTATATAGTATTAAGTTATAACGTATAACGTTATATAGTATTACGTTATATCGTATAACGTTATATAGTATTACGTTATGTCGTCTAACGTTATATAGTATTAATATGTAACGTACAACGTTATATAGTATTACGTTATAACGAATAATGTTATATAGTATTAAGTTATAACGTATCACGTTATGTAGTATTACGTTATAACGTATAACGTTATATAGTATTACGTTATAACGTATAACATTATATAGTATTACGTTATAACGTATAACGTTATATAGTATTACGTTATAACGTATAACGTTATATAGTATTACCATATAACGTATAACGTTATATAGTATTACGTTATAACGTATAACTTTATATAGTATTACGTTATAACGTATAACGTTATATAGCATTACGTTATGACGTATAACGTTATATAGTATTACGTTATGACGTATAACGTTATATAGTATTAATATATAACGTACAACGTGATATAGTATTACGTTATAACGAATAATGTTATATAGTATTGCGTTATAACGTATAACGTTATATAGTATTACGTTATATCGTATAACGTTATATAGTATTACGTTATAACGTATAACGTTATATAGTATTAATATGTAACGTACAACGTTATATAGTATTACGTTATAACGAATAATGTTATATAGTATTAAGTTATAACGTATCACGTTATGTAGTATTACGTTATAACGTATAACGTTATATAGTATTACGTTATAACGTATAACATTATATAGTATTACGTTATAACGTATAACGTTATATAGTATTACGTTATAACGTATAACGTTATATAGTATTACCATATAACGTATAACGTTATATAGTATTACGTTATAACGTATAACTTTATATAGTATCACGTTATAACGTATAACGTTATATAGCATAACGTTATGACGTATAACGTTATATAGTATTACGTTATGACGTATAACGTTATATAGTATTAATATATAACGTACAACGTTATATAGTATTACGTTATAACGTTATATAGTATCACCATATAACGTATAACGTATAACGTTATATAGTATTAAGTTATATCGTATAACTTTATATAGTATTACGTTATAACGTATAACGTTATATAGTATTACCATATAACGTATAACGTTATATAGTATTACGTTATAACGTTATATAGTATCACCATATAACGTATAACGTATAACGTTATATAGTATTAAGTTATATCGTATAACTTTATATAGTATTACGTTATAACGTATAACGTTATATAGTATTACCATATAACGTATAACGTTATATAGTATTACGTTATAACGTATAACGTTATATAGTATTACGTTATGACGTATAACGTTATATAGTATTACGTTATAACGTATAACGTTATGTAGTATTACGTTATAACGTATAACGATATATAGTATCACCATGTAATGTATAACGTTATATAGTATTACGTTATAACGTATAACGTTATATAGTATTACGTTATAACGTATAACGTTATATAGTATTACGTTATAACTTATAACGTTATATAGTATTACGTTATGACGTATAACGTTATATAGTATTACCATATAACGTACAAGGTTATATAGTATTACGTTATAACGTTATATAGTATCACCATATAACGTATAACGTTATATAGTATTACGTTATAACGTATAACGTTATATAGTATTACGTTATGACGTATAACGTTATATAGTATTACGTTATAACGTATAACGTTATGTAGTATTACGTTATAACGTTATATAATATTACGTTATAACGTATAACGTTATATAGTATTACGTTATAACGTATAACGTTATATAGTATTATGTTATAACGTATAACGTTATATAGTATCACCATGTAACGTTTAATGTTATATAGTATTACCATATAACGTATAACGTTATATAGTATTACGGTATAACGTATAACGTTATATAGTATTACGTTATAACGTATAACTTTATATAGTATTACGTTATAACGTATAACGTTATATAGTATTACCATATAACGTATAACGTTATATAGTATTACGTTATAACGTATAACGTTATATAGTATTACGTTATGACGAATAACGTTATATAATATTACGTTATAACGTATAACGTTATGTAGTATTACGTTATAACGTATAACGATATATAGTATCACCATGTAATGTATAACGTTATATAGTATTACGTTATAACGTATAACGTTATATAGTATTACGTTATAACGTATAACGTTATATAGTATTACGTTATAACTTATAACGTTATATAGTATTACGTTATGACGTATAACGTTATATAGTATTACCATATAACGTACAAGGTTATATAGTATTACGTTATAACGTTATATAGCATCACCATATAACGTATAACGTTATATAGTATTACGCTATAACGTATAACGTTATATAGTATTACGTTATAACGTATAACGTTATATAGTATTACGTTATATCGTATAACGTTATATAGTATTACGTCATAACGTATAACGTTATATAGTATTAAGTTATAACGTATAACTTTATATAGTATTACGTTATAACGTATAACGTTATATAGTATTACGTTATAACGTATAACGTTATATAGTATTACGTTATAACCTATAACGATATATAGTATCACCATGTAACGTATAACGTTATATAGTATTACGTTATAACGAATAATGTTATATAGTATTGCGATATAACGTATAACGTTATATAGTATTACGTTATAACGTATAACGTTATATAGTATTACGTTATCATGTATAACGTTATATTGTATTGCGTTATCATGTATAACGTTATATAGTATTACGTTATAACGTATAACATTACATAGTATTACGTTATGTCGTATAACGTTATATAGTATTACGTTATAACGTATAACGTTATATAGTATTACGTTATAACGTATAACGTTATATAGTATCACCATGTAACGTATAACGTTATATAGTATTACGTTATAACGTATAACGTTATATAGTATTACCTTATAACGTATATCGTTATATAGTATTACGTTATATCGTATAACGTTATATAGTATTACGTTATAACGTATAACGTTATATAGTATTACGTTATAACGTATAACGTTATATAGTATTACGTTATAACGTATAACGTTATATAGTATTACGTTATAACGTATAACGTTATATAGTATTACGTTATAACGTATAACGTTAAATAGTATTGCGTTATAACGTATAACGTTACATAGTATTACGTTATAACGGATAACGTTATATAGTATTACGTTATAACTTATAACGTTATATAGTATTACGTTATGACGTATAACTTTATATAGTATTATGTTATAACGTATAACATTATATAGTATCACCATGTAACGTATGACGTTATATAGTATTACGTTATAACGTATAACGTTATATAGTATTACGTTATAACGTATATCGTTATATAGTATTACGTTATAACGTTATATAGTATTACGTTATAACGTATAACGTTATATAGTATTACGTTATAACGTATAACGTTATATAGTATTAAGTTATAACGTATAACTTTATATAGTATTACGTTATAACGTATAACGTTATGTAGTATTACGTTATAACGTTATATAATATTACGTTATAACGTTATATAGTATCACCATATAACGTATAACGTATAACGTTATATAGTATTAAGTTATATCGTATAACTTTATATAGTATTACGTTATAACGTATAACGTTATATAGTATTACGATATAACGTATAATATTATATAGTATTACGTTATAACGTATAACGTTATATAGTATCACCATGTAACGTATAACGTTATATAGTATTACGTTATAACGTATAACGTTATATAGTATTACGTTATAACGTATAATGTTATATAGTATTACGTTATAACGTATAACGTTATATAGTATTACGTTATAACGTATAACGTTACATAGTATTAAGTTATAACGTATAACTTTATATAGTATTACGTTGTAACGTATAACGTTATATAGTATTACGTTATAACGTATAACGTTATATAGTATTACGTTATAACGTATAACGATATATAGTATCACCATGTAACGTATAACGTTATATAGTATTACGTTATAACGTATAACGTTATATAGTATTACGTTATAACGTATATCGTTATATAGTATTACGTTATATCGTATAACGTTATATAGTATTACGTTATAACGTATAACGTTATATAGTATCACCATGTAACGTGTAACGTTATATAGTATTACGTTATGACGTATAACTTTATATAGTATTATGTTATAACGTATAACGTTATATAGTATCACCATGTAACGTATAACGTTATATAGTATTACGTTATAACGTATAACGTTATATAATATTACGTTATAACGTATATCGTTATATAGTATTACGTTATATCGTATAACGTTATATAGTATTACGTTATAACGTATAACGTTATATAGTATTACGTTATAACGTATAACGTTATATAGTATTACGTTATAACGTATAACGTTATATAGTATTACGTTATAACGTATAACGTTATATAGTATTACGTTGTAACGTATAACGTTATATAGTATTACGTTATAACGTATAACGTTATATAGTATTACGTTCTAACGTATAACGATATATAGTATCACCATGTAACGTATAACGTTATATAGTATTACGTTATAACGTATAACCTTATATAGTATTACGTTATAACGTATAACGTTATATAGCATAACGTTATGACGTATAACTTTATATAGTATTACGTTATGACGTATAACGTTATATAGTATTAATATATAACGTACAACGTTATATAGTATTACGTTATAACGAATAATGTTATATAGTATTGCGTTATAACGTATAACGTTATATAGTATTACGTTGTGACGTATAACGATATATAGTATCACCATGTAACGTATAACGTTATATAGTATTACGTTATAACGTATAACGTTATATAGTATTACGTTATAACGTATAACATTATACAGTATTACGTTATAACGTATAACGTTATATAGTATTACGATATAACGTATAATATTATATAGTATTACGTTATAACGTATAACGTTATATAGTATCACCATGTAACGTATAACGTTATATAGTATTACGTTATAACGTATAACGTTATATAGTATTACGTTATAACGTATAACGTTATATAGTATTACGTTATATCGTATAACGTTATATAGTATTACGTTATAACGTATAACGTTATATAGTATTAAGTTATAACGTATAACTTTATATAGTATTACGTTATAACGTATAACGTTATATAGTATTAAGTTATAACGTATCACGTTATGTAGTATTACGTTATAACGTATAACGTTATATAGTATTACGTTATAACGTATAACGTCATATAGTATTACGTTATAACGTATAACGTTATATAGTATTACGTTATATCGTATAACGTTATATAGTATTACGTTATGACGTCTAACGTTATATAGTATTAATATGTAACGTACAACGTTATATAGTATTACGTTATAACGAATAATGTTATATAGTATTAAGTTATAACGTATCACGTTATGTAGTATTACGTTATAACGTATAACGTTATATAGTATTACGTTATAACGTATAACATTATATAGTATTACGTTATAACGTATAACGTTATATAGTATTACGTTATAACGTATAACGTTATATAGTATTACCATATAACGTATAACGTTATATAGTATTACGTTATAACGTATAACTTTATATAGTATTACGTTATAACGTATAACGTTATATAGCATTACGTTATGACGTATAACGTTATATAGTATTACGTTATGACGTATAACGTTATATAGTATTAATATATAACGTACAACGTGATATAGTATTACGTTATAACGAATAATGTTATATAGTATTGCGTTATAACGTATAACGTTATATAGTATTACGTTATATCGTATAACGTTATATAGTATTACGTTATAACGTATAACGTTATATAGTATTAATATGTAACGTACAACGTTATATAGTATTACGTTATAACGAATAATGTTATATAGTATTAAGTTATAACGTATCACGTTATGTAGTATTACGTTATAACGTATAACGTTATATAGTATTACGTTATAACGTATAACATTATATAGTATTACGTTATAACGTATAACGTTATATAGTATTACGTTATAACGTATAACGTTATATAGTATTACCATATAACGTATAACGTTATATAGTATTACGTTATAACGTATAACTTTATATAGTATCACGTTATAACGTATAACGTTATATAGCATAACGTTATGACGTATAACGTTATATAGTATTACGTTATGACGTATAACGTTATATAGTATTAATATATAACGTACAACGTTATATAGTATTACGTTATAACGTTATATAGTATCACCATATAACGTATAACGTATAACGTTATATAGTATTAAGTTATATCGTATAACTTTATATAGTATTACGTTATAACGTATAACGTTATATAGTATTACCATATAACGTATAACGTTATATAGTATTACGTTATAACGTTATATAGTATCACCATATAACGTATAACGTATAACGTTATATAGTATTAAGTTATATCGTATAACTTTATATAGTATTACGTTATAACGTATAACGTTATATAGTATTACCATATAACGTATAACGTTATATAGTATTACGTTATAACGTATAACGTTATATAGTATTACGTTATGACGTATAACGTTATATAGTATTACGTTATAACGTATAACGTTATGTAGTATTACGTTATAACGTATAACGATATATAGTATCACCATGTAATGTATAACGTTATATAGTATTACGTTATAACGTATAACGTTATATAGTATTACGTTATAACGTATAACGTTATATAGTATTACGTTATAACTTATAACGTTATATAGTATTACGTTATGACGTATAACGTTATATAGTATTACCATATAACGTACAAGGTTATATAGTATTACGTTATAACGTTATATAGTATCACCATATAACGTATAACGTTATATAGTATTACGTTATAACGTATAACGTTATATAGTATTACGTTATGACGTATAACGTTATATAGTATTACGTTATAACGTATAACGTTATGTAGTATTACGTTATAACGTTATATAATATTACGTTATAACGTATAACGTTATATAGTATTACGTTATAACGTATAACGTTATATAGTATTATGTTATAACGTATAACGTTATATAGTATCACCATGTAACGTTTAATGTTATATAGTATTACCATATAACGTATAACGTTATATAGTATTACGGTATAACGTATAACGTTATATAGTATTACGTTATAACGTATAACTTTATATAGTATTACGTTATAACGTATAACGTTATATAGTATTACCATATAACGTATAACGTTATATAGTATTACGTTATAACGTATAACGTTATATAGTATTACGTTATGACGTATAACGTTATATAGTATTACGTTATAACGTATAACGTTATGTAGTATTACGTTATAACGTATAACGATATATAGTATCACCATGTAATGTATAACGTTATATAGTATTACGTTATAACGTATAACGTTATATAGTATTACGTTATAACGTATAACGTTATATAGTATTACGTTATAACTTATAACGTTATATAGTATTACGTTATGACGTATAACGTTATATAGTATTACCATATAACGTACAAGGTTATATAGTATTACGTTATAACGTTATATAGTATCACCATATAACGTATAACGTTATATAGTATTACGCTATAACGTATAACGTTATATAGTATTACGTTATAACGTATAACGTTATATAGTATTACGTTATATCGTATAACGTTATATAGTATTACGTCATAACGTATAACGTTATATAGTATTATGTTATAACGTATAACTTTATATAGTATTACGTTATAACGTATAACGTTATATAGTATTACGTTATAACGTATAACGTTATATAGTATTACGTTATAACCTATAACGATATATAGTATCACCATGTAACGTATAACGTTATATAGTATTACGTTATAACGAATAATGTTATATAGTATTGCGTTATAACGTATAACGTTATATAGTATTACGTTGTAACGTATAACGATATATAGTATCACCATGTAACGTATAACGTTATATAGTATTACGTTATAACGTATAACATTATATAGTATTACGTTATAACGTATAACGTTATATAGTATTAAGTTATAACGTATAACTTTATATAGTATTACGTTATAACGTATAACGTTATATAGTATTAAGTAATAACGTATAACGATATATAATATTACGTTATAACGTTATATAGTATCACCATATAACGTATAACGTATTTCGTTATATAGTATTAAGTTATATCGTATAACTTTATATAGTATTACGTTATAACGTATAACGTTATATAGTATTACCATATAACGTATAACGTTATATAGTATTACGTTATAACGTATAACGTTATATAGTATTACGTTATATCGTATAACGTTATATAGTATTACGTCATAACGTATAACGTTATATAGTATTAAGTTATAACGTATAACTTTATATAGTATTACGTTATAACGTATAACGTTATATAGTATTACGTTATAACGTATAACGTTATATAGTATTACGTTATAACCTATAACGATATATAGTATCACCATGTAACGTATAACGTTATATAGTATTACGTTATAACGAATAATGTTATATAGTATTGCGATATAACGTATAACGTTATATAGTATTACGTTATAACGTATAACGTTATATAGTATTACGTTATCATGTATAACGTTATATAGTATTGCGTTATCATGTATAACGTTATATAGTATTACGTTATAACGTATAACATTACATAGTATTACGTTATGTCGTATAACGTTATATAGTATTACGTTATAACGTATAACGTTATATAGTATTACGTTATAACGTATAACGTTATATAGTATCACCATGTAACGTATAACGTTACATAGTATTACGTTATAACGTATAACGTTATATAGTATTACCTTATAACGTATATCGTTATATAGTATTACGTTATATCGTATAACGTTATATAGTATTACGTTATAACGTATAACGTTATATAGTATTACGTTATAACGTATAACGTTATATAGTATTACGTTATAACGTATAACGTTATATAGTATTACGTTATAACGTATAACGTTATATAGTATTACGTTATAACGTATAACGTTAAATAGTATTGCGTTATAACGTATAACGTTACATAGTATTACGTTATAACGGATAACGTTATATAGTATTACGTTATAACTTATAACGTTATATAGTATTACGTTATGACGTATAACTTTATATAGTATTATGTTATAACGTATAACATTATATAGTATCACCATGTAACGTATGACGTTATATAGTATTACGTTATAACGTATAACGTTATATAGTATTACGTTATAACGTATATCGTTATATAGTATTACGTTATAACGTTATATAGTATTACGTTATAACGTATAACGTTATATAGTATTACGTTATAACGTATAACGTTATATAGTATTAAGTTATAACGTATAACTTTATATAGTATTACGTTATAACGTATAACGTTATATAGTATTAAGTAATAACGTATAACGATATATAATATTACGTTATAACGTTATATAGTATCACCATATAACGTATAACGTATAACGTTATATAGTATTAAGTTATATCGTATAACTTTATATAGTATTACGTTATAACGTATAACGTTATATAGTATTACCATATAACGTATAACGTTATATAGTATTACGTTATAACGTATAACGTTATATAGTATTACGTTATATCGTATAACGTTATATAGTATTACGTCATAACGTATAACGTTATATAGTATTAAGTTATAACGTATAACTTTATATAGTATTACGTTATAACGTATAACGTTATATAGTATTACGTTATAACGTATAACGTTATATAGTATTACGTTATAACCTATAACGATATATAGTATCACCATGTAACGTATAACGTTATATAGTATTACGTTATAACGAATAATGTTATATAGTATTGCGTTATAACGTATAACGTTATATAGTATTACGTTATAACGTATAACGTTATATAGTATTACGTTATCATGTATAACGTTATATAGTATTGCGTTATCATGTATAACGTTATATAGTATTACGTTATAACGTATAACATTACATAGTATTACGTTATGTCGTATAACGTTATATAGTATTACGTTATAACGTATAACGTTATATAGTATTACGTTATAACGTATAACGTTATATAGTATTACGTTATAACGTATAACGTTATATAGTATTACGTTATAACCTATAACGATATATAGTATCACCATGTAACGTATAACGTTATATAGTATTACGTTATAACGAATAATGTTATATAGTATTGCGTTATAACGTATAACGTTATATAGTATTACGTTATAACGTATAACGTTATATAGTATTACGTTATCATGTATAACGTTATATAGTATTGCGTTATCATGTATAACGTTATATAGTATTACGTTATAACGTATAACATTACATAGTATTACGTTATGTCGTATAACGTTATATAGTATTACGTTATAACGTATAACGTTATATAGTATTACGTTATAACGTATAACGTTATATAGTATCACCATGTAACGTATAACGTTATATAGTATTACGTTATAACGTATAACGTTATATAGTATTACCTTATAACGTATATCGTTATATAGTATTACGTTATATCGTATAACGTTATATAGTATTACGTTATAACGTATAACGTTATATAGTATTACGTTATAACGTATAACGTTATATAGTATTACGTTATAACGTATAACGTTATATAGTATTACGTTATAACGTATAACGTTATATAGTATTACGTTATAACGTATAACGTTAAATAGTATTGCGTTATAACGTATAACGTTACATAGAATTACGTTATAACGGATAACGTTATATAGTATTACGTTATAACTTATAACGTTATATAGTATTACGTTATGACGTATAACTTTATATAGTATTATGTTATAACGTATAACATTATATAGTATCACCATGTAACGTATGACGTTATATAGTATTACGTTATAACGTATAACGTTATATAGTATTACGTTTATAACGTATATCGTTATATAGTATTACGTTATAACGTTATATAGTATCACCATATAACGTATAACGTATAACGTTATATAAGTATTAGGTTATATCGTATAACTTTATATAGTATTACGTTATAACGTATAACGTTATATAGTATTACCATATAACGTATAACGTTATATAGTATTACGTTATAACGTATAACGTTATATAGTATTACGTTATATCGTATAACGTTATATAGTATTACGTCATAACGTATAACGTTATATAGTATTAAGTTATAACGTATAACTTTATATAGTATTACGTTATAACGTATAACGTTATATAGTATTACGTTATAACGTATAACGTTATATAGTATTTACGTTATAACCTATAACCGATATATAGTATCACCATGTAACGTATAACGTTATATAGTATTACGTTATAACGGAATAATGTTATATAGTATTGCGGTTATAACGTATAACGTTATATAGTATTACGTTATAACGTATAACGTTATATAGTATTACGTTATCATGTATAACGTTATATAGTATTGGCGTTATCATGTATAACGTTATATAGTATTACGTTATAACGTATAACCATTACATAGTATTACGTTATGTCGTATAACGTTATATAGTATTACGTTATAACGTATATACGTTATATAGTATTACGTTATAACGTATAACGTTATATAGTATCACCATGTAACGTATAACGTTATATAGTATTACGTTATAACGTATAACGTTATATAGTATTACCCTTATAACGTATAGCGTTATATAGTATTACGTTATATCGTATAACGTTATATAGTATTACGTTATAACGTATAACGTTTATATAGTATTACGTTATAACGTATAACGTTATATAGTATTACGTTATAACGTATAACGTTATATAGTATTACGTTATAACGTATAACGTTATATAGTATTACGTTATAACGTATAACGTTAAATAGTATTGCGTTATAACGTATAACGTTACATAGTATTACGGTTATAACGGATAACGTTATATAGTATTACGTTATAACTTATAACGTTATATAGTATTACGTTATGACGTATAAACTTTATATAGTATTATGTTATAACGTATAACGTTATATAGTATCACCATGTAACGTATGACGTTATATAGTATTACGTTATAACGTATAAACGTTATATAGTATTACGTTATAACGTATATCGTTATATAGTATTACGTTATAACGTTATATAGTATTACGTTATAACGTATAACGTTATATAGTATTACGTTATAACGTATAACGTTATATAGTATTGCGTTATAACGTATAACGTTATATAGTATTACGTTATAACGTATAACGTTATATAGTATTACGATATAACGTATAATATTATATAGTATTACGTTATAACGTATAACGTTATATAGTATCACCATGTAACGTATAACGTTATATAGTATTACGTTATACGTATAACGTTATATAGTATTACGTTATAACGTATAACGTTATATAGTATTACGTTACTAACGTATAACGTTATATAGTATTACGTTATAACGTATAACGTTACATAGTATTAAGTTTATAACGTATAACTTTATATAGTAGTACGTTGTAACGTATAACGTTATATAGTATTACGTTATAACGTATAACGTTTTATAGTATTACGTTATAACGTATAACGATATATAGTATCACCATGTAACGTATAACGTTATATAGTATTACGTATAACGTATAACGTTATATAGTATTAACGTTATAACGTATATCGTTATATAGTATTACGTATATCGTATAACGTTATATAGTATTACGTTATAACGTATAACGTTATATAGTATCACCATGTAACGTGTAACGTTATTATAGTATTACGTTATGACGTATAACTTTATATAGTATTATGTTATAACGTATAACGTTATATAGTATCACCATGTAACGTATAACGTTATATAGTATTACGTTATAACGTATAACGTTATATAGTATTACGTTATAACGTATAACGTTATATAGTATTACGTATAACGTATAACGTTATATAGTATTACGTTATAACGTATAACGATATATAGTATCACCATGTAACGTATAACGTTATATAGTATTACGTTATAACGTATAACCTTATATAGTATTACGTTATAACGTATAACGTTATATAGCATAACGTTATGGACGTATAACTTTATATAGTATTACGTTATGACGTATAACGTTATATAGTATTAATATTATAACGTACAACGTTATATAGTATTACGTTATAACGAATAATGTTATATAGTATTGCGTTATAACGTATAACGTTATATAGTATTACGTTGTGACGTATAACGATATATAGTATCACCATGTGACGTATAACGTTATATAGTATTACGTTATAACGTATAACGTTATATAGTATTACGTTATAACGTATAACATTATATAGTATTACGTTATAACGTATAACGTTATATAGTATTCCGATATAACGTATAATATTATATAGTATTACGTTTATAACGTATAACGTTTATATAGTATCACCATGTAACGTATAACGTTATATAGTATTACGTTATAACGTATAACGTTATATAGTATTACGTTATAACGTATAACGTTATATAGTATTACGTTATATCGTATAACGTTATATAGTATTACGTTATAACGTATAACGTTATATAGTATTACGTTATAACGTATAACGTTATATAGTATTACGATATAACGTATAATATTATATAGTATTACGTTATAACGTATAACGTTATATAGTATCACTATGTAACGTATAACGTTATATAGTATTACGTTATAACGTATAACGTTATATAGTATTACGTTATAACGTATAACGTTTATAGTATTACGTTATAACGTATAACGTTATATAGTATTACGTTATAACGTATAACGTTACATAGTATTAAGTTATAACGTATAACTTGTATATAGTATTACGTTGTAACGTAATAACGTTATATAGTATTACGTTATAACGTATAACGTTATATAGTATTACGTTATAACGTATAACGATATATAGTATCCACCATGTAACGTATAACGTTATATAGTATTACGTTATAACGTATAACGTTATATAGTATTACGTTATAACGTATATCGTTATATAGTATTACGTTATATCGTATAACGTTATATAGTATTACGTTATAACGTATAACGTTATATAGTATCACCATGTAACGTGTAACGTTATATAGTATTACGTTATGACGTATAACTTTATATAGTCTTATGTTATAACGTATAACGTTATAATAGTATCACCATGTAACGTATAACGTTATATAGTATTACGTTATAACGTATAACGTTATATAGTATTACGTTATAACGTATATCGTTATATAGTATTACGTTATATCGTATAACGTTATATAGTATTACGTTATAACGTATAACGTTATATAGTATTACGTTATAACGTATAACGTTATATAGTATTACGTTATAACGTATAAACGTTATATAGTTATTACGTTATAACGTATAACGTTATATAGTATTACGTTGTAACGTATAACGTTATATAGTATTACGTTATAACGTATAACGTTATATAGTATTACGTTATAACGTATAACGATATATAGTATCACCATGTAACGTATAACGTTATATAGTATTACGTTATAACGTATAACGTTATATAGCATAACGTCATGGACGTATAACTTTATATAGTATTACGTTATGACGTATAACGTTATATAGTATTAATATATAACGTACAACGTTATATAGTATTACGTTATAACGAATAATGTTATATAGTATTGCGTTATAACGTATAACGTTATATAGTATTACGTTGTGACGTATAACGATATATAGTATCACCATGTAACGTATTAACGTTATATAGTATTACGTTATAAACGTATAACGTTATATAGTATTACGTTATAACGTATAACATTATATAGTATTACGTTATAACGTATAACGTTATATAGTATTACGATATAACGTATAATATTATATAGTATTTACGTTATAACGTATAACGTTATATAGTATCCCCATGTAACGTATAACGTTATATAGTATTACGTTATAACGTATAACGTTATATAGTATTACGTTATAACGTATAACGTTATATAGTATTACGTTATATCGTATAACGTTATATAGTATTACGTTATAACGTATAACGTTATATAGTATTAAGTTATAACGTATAACTTTATATAGTATTACGTTATAACGTATAACGTTATATAGTATTAAGTTATAACGTATCACGGTATGTAGTATTACGTTATAACGTATAACGTTATATAGTATTACGTTATAACGTATAACGTCATATAGTATTACGTTATAACGTATAAACGGTTATATAGTATTACGTTATAACGTATAACGTTATATAGTATTAAGTTATAACGTATAACGTTATATAGTATTACGTTATATCGTATAACGTTATATAGTATTACGTTATGACGTCTAACGTTATATAGTATTAATATGTAACGTACAACGTTATATAGTATTACGTTATAACGAATAATGTTATATAGTATTAAGTTATAACGTATCACGTTATGTAGTATTACGTTATAACGTATAACGTTATATAGTATTACGTTATAACGTATAACATTATATAGTATTACGTTATAACGTATAACGTTATATAGTATTACGTTATAACGTATAACGTTATATAGTATTACCATATAACGTATAACGTTATATAGTATTACGTTATAACGTATAACTTTATATAGTATTACGTTATAACGTATAACGTTATATAGCATTACGTTATGACGTATAACGTTATATAGTATTACGTTATGACGTATAACGTTATATAGTATTAATATATAACGTACAACGTGATATAGTATTACGTTATAACGAATAATGTTATATAGTATTGCGTTATAACGTATAACGTTATATAGTATTACGTTATATCGTATAACGTTATATAGTATTACGTTATAACGTATAACGTTATATAGTATTAATATGTAACGTACAACGTTATATAGTATTACGTTATAACGAATAATGTTATATAGTATTAAGTTATAACGTATCACGTTATGTAGTATTACGTTATAACGTATAACGTTATATAGTATTACGTTATAACGTATAACATTATATAGTATTACGTTATAACGTATAACGTTATATAGTATTACGTTATAACGTATAACGTTATATAGCATTACCATATAACGTATAACGTTATATAGTATTACGTTATAACGTATAACTTTATATAGTATCACGTTATAACGTATAACGTTATATAGCATAACGTTATGACGTATAACGTTATATAGTATTACGTTATGACGTATAACGTTATATAGTATTAATATATAACGTACAACGTTATATAGTATTACGTTATAACGAATAATGTTATATAGTATTGCGTTATAACGTATAACGTTATATAGTATTACGTTGTGACGTATAACGATATATAGTATCACCATGTAACGTATAACGTTATATAGTATTACGTTATAACGTATAACGTTATATAGTATTACGTTATAACGTATAACATTATATAGTATTACGTTATAACGTATAACGTTATATAGTATTACGATATAACGTATAATATTATATAGTATTACGTTATAACGTATAACGTTATATAGTATCACCATGTAACGTATAACGTTATATAGTATTACGTTATAACGTATAACGTTATATAGTATTACGTTATAACGTATAACATTATATAGTATTACGTTATAACGTATAACGTTATATAGTATTACGTTATAACGTATAACGTCATATAGTATTACGTTATAACGTATAACGTTATATAGTATTACGTTATAACGTATAACGTTATATAGTATTAAGTTATAACGTATAACGTTATATAGTATTACGTTATATCGTATAACGTTATATAGTATTACGTTATGACGTCTAACGTTATATAGTATTAATATGTAACGTACAACGTTATATAGTATTACGTTATAACGAATAATGTTATATAGTATTAAGTTATAACGTATCACGTTATGTAGTATTACGTTATAACGTATAACGTTATATAGTATTACGTTATAACGTATAACGTTATATAGTATTACGTTATAACGTATAACGTTATATAGTATTACCATATAACGTATAACGTTATATAGTATTACGTTATAACGTATAACTTTATATAGTATTACGTTATAACGTATAACGTTATATAGTATTACCATATAACGTACAAGGTTATATAGTATTACGTTATAACGTATAACTTTATATAGTATTACGTTATAACGTATAACGTTATATAGTATTACGTTACAACGTATAACGTTGTATTGTATTACGTTATAACATGATATAGTATCCGCATATAACGTATAGCGTTATATAGTATTACGTTATAACGTATAACGTTATATAGTATTACGTTATAACGTATAACGATATATAGTATCACCATGTAACGTATAACGTTATATAGTATTACGTTATAACGTATAACTTTATATAGTATTACGTTATAACGTATAACGTTATATAGTATTACCATATAACGTATAACGTTATATAGTATTACGTTATAACGTATCACGTTATGTAGTATTACCATATAACGTATAACGTTATATAGTATTACGTTATAACGTATAACGTCATATAGTATTACGTTATAACGTATAACGTTATATAGTATTACGTTATAACGTATAACGTTATATAGTATTAAGTTATAACGTATAACTTTATATAGTATTACGTTATAACGTATAACGATATATAGTATTACCATATAACGTATAACGTTATATAGTATTACGTTATAACGTATAACGTTATATAGTATTACGTTATGACGTATAACGTTATATAGTATTACGCTATAACGTATAACGTTATGTAGTATTACGTTATAACGTATAACGATATATAGTATCACCATGTAACGTATAACGTTATATAGTATTACGTTATGACGTATAACTTTATATAGTACTATGTTATAACGTATAACGTTATATAGTATTACCATATAACGTATAACGTTATATAGTATTGCGTTATAACGTATAACGTTATATAGTATTACGTTATATCCTATAACGTTATATAGTATTACGTTATAACGTATAACGTTATATAGTATTACCATATAACGTATAACGTTATATATAATTACGTTATAACGTATCACGTTATGTAGTATTACGTTATAACGTATAACGTTATATAGTATTACGTTATAACGTATAACGTCATATAGTATTACGTTATAACGTATGACGTTATATAGTATTACGTTATAACGTATAACGTTATATAGTATTAAGTTATAACGTATAACTTTATATAGTATTACGTTATAACGTATAACGTTATATAGTATTACCATATAACGTATAACGTTATATAGTATTACGTTATAACGTATAACGTTATATAGTATTACGTTATGACGTATAACGTTATATAGTATTACGCTATAACGTATAACGTTATGTAGTATTACGTTATAACGTATAACGATATATAGTATCACCATGTAACGTATAACGTTATATAGTATTACGTTATGACGTATAACTTTATATAGTACTATGTTATAACGTATAACGTTATATAGTATTACCATATAACGTATAACGTTATATAGTATTGCGTTATAACGTATAACGTTATATAGTATTACGTTATATCCTATAACGTTATATAGTATTACGTTATAACGTATAACGTTATATAGTATTGCGTTATAACGTATAACGTTATATAGTATTACGTTATCATGTATAACGTTATATAGTATTACGTTATGACGTATAACGTTATATAGTATTACCATATAACGTACAAGGTTATATAGTATTACGTTATAACGTATAACGTTATATAGTATTACGTTATAACGTATAACGTTATATAGTATTACGTTATAACGTATAACGTTATATAGTATTACGTTATAACGTATAACGTTATATAGTATCACCATGTAACGTATAACGTTATATAGTATTACGTTATGACGTATAACTTTATATAGTGTTATGTTATAACGTATAACGTTATATAGTATCACCATGTAACGTATAACGATATATAGTATTACGTTATAACGTATAACGTTATATAGTATTACGTTATGACGTATAACTTTATATAGTACTATGTTATAACGTATAACGTTATATAGTATTACCATATAACGTATAACGTTATATATAATTACGTTATAACGTATCACGTTATGTAGTATTACGTTATAACGTATAACGTTATATAGTATTACGTTATAACGTATAACGTCATATAGTATTACGTTATAACGTATAACGTTATATAGTATTACGTTATAACGTATAACGTTATATAGTATTAAGTTATAACGTATAACTTTATATAGTATTACGTTATAACGTATAACGTTATATAGTATTACCATATAACGTATAACGTTATATAGTATTACGTTATAACGTATAACGTTATATAGTATTACGTTATGACGTATAACGTTATATAGTATTACGCTATAACGTATAACGTTATGTAGTATTACGTTATAACGTATAACGATATATAGTATCACCATGTAACGTATAACGTTATATAGTATTACGTTATGACGTATAACTTTATATAGTACTATGTTATAACGTATAACGTTATATAGTATTACCATATAACGTATAACGTTATATAGTATTGCGTTATAACGTATAACGTTATATAGTATTACGTTATATCCTATAACGTTATATAGTATTACGTTATAACGTATAACGTTATATAGTATTGCGTTATAACGTATAACGTTATATAGTATTACGTTATCATGTATAACGTTATATAGTATTACGTTATGACGTATAACGTTATATAGTATTACCATATAACGTACAAGGTTATATAGTATTACGTTATAACGTATAACGTTATATAGTATTACGTTATAACGTATAACGTTATATAGTATTACGTTATAACGTATAACGTTATATAGTATTACGTTATAACGTATAACGTTATATAGTATCACCATGTAACGTATAACGTTATATAGTATTACGTTATGACGTATAACTTTATATAGTGTTATGTTATAACGTATAACGTTATATAGTATCACCATGTAACGTATAACGATATATAGTATTACGTTATAACGTATAACGTTATATAGTATTACGTTATAACGTATATCGTTATATAGTATTACGTTATATCGTATAACGTTATATAGTATTACGTTATAACGTATAACGTTATATAGTATTACGTTATAACGTATAACGTTATATAGTATTACGTTATAACGTATAACGTTATATAGTATTACGTTATAACGTATAACGTTATATAGTATTACGATATAACGTATAATATTATATAGTATTACGTTATAACGTATAACGTTATATAGTATCACCATGTAACGTATAACGTTATATAGTATTACGTTATAACGTATAACGTTATATAGTATTACGTTATAACGTATAACGTTATATAGTATTACGTTATAACGTATATGGTTATATAGTATTACGTTATATCGTATAACGTTATATAGTATTACGTTATAACGTATAACGTTATATAGTATCACCATGTAACGTATAACGTTATATAGTATTACGTTATGACGTATAACTTTATATAGTATTATGTTATAACGTATAACGTTATATAGTATCACCATGTAACGTATAACGTTATATAGTATTACGTTATAACGTATAACGTTATATAGTATTACCATATAACGTATAACGTTATATAGTATTACGTTATAACGTATCACGTTATGTAGTATTACGTTATAACGTATAACGTTATATAGTATTACGTTATAACGTATAACGTCATATAGTATTACGTTATAACGTATAACGTTATATAGTATTACGTTATAACGTATAACGTTATATAGTATTAAGTTATAACGTATAACTTTATATAGTATTACGTTATAACGTATAACGTTATATAGTATTACCATATAACGTATAACGTTATATAGTATTACGTTATAACGTATAACGTTATATAGTATTACGTTATGACGTATAACGTTATATAGTATTACGCTATAACGTATAACGTTATGTAGTATTACGTTATAACGTATAACGATATATAGTATCACCATGTAACGTATAACGTTATATAGTATTACGTTATGACGTATAACTTTATATAGTACTATGTTATAACGTATAACGTTATATAGTATTACCATATAACGTATAACGTTATATAGTATTACCATATAACGTATAACGTTATATAGTATTGCGTTATAACGTATAACGTTATATAGTATTACGTTATATCGTACAACGTTATATAGTATTACGTTATAACGTATAACGTTATATAGTATTGGGTTATAACGAATAACGTTATATAGTATTACGTTATCATGTATAACGTTATATAGTATTACGTTATGACGTATAACGTTATATAGTATTACCATATAACGTACAAGGTTATATAGTATTACGTTATAACGTATAACGTTATATAGTATTACGTTATAACGTATAACGTTATATAGTATTACGTTATAACGTATAACGTTATATAGTATTACGTTATAACGTATAACGTTATATAGTATCACCATGTAACGTATAACGTTATATAGTATTACGTTATGACGTATAACTTTATATAGTGTTATGTTATAACGTATAACGTTATATAGTATCACCATGTAACGTATAACGTTATATAGTATTACGTTATAACGTATAACGTTATATAGTATTACGTTATAACGTATATCGTTATATAGTATTACGTTATATCGTATAACGTTATATAGTATTACGTTATAACGTATAACGTTATATAGTATTACGTTATAACGTATAACGTTATATAGTATTACGTTATAACGTATAACGTTATATAGTATTACGTTATAACGTATAACGTTATATAGTATTACGATATAACGTATAATATTATATAGTATTACGTTATAACGTATAACGTTATATAGTATCACCATGTAACGTATAACGTTATATAGTATTACGTTATAACGTATAACGTTATATAGTATTACGTTATAACGTATAACGTTATATAGTATTACGTTATAACGTATATCGTTATATAGTATTACGTTATATCGTATAACGTTATATAGTATTACGTTATAACGTATAACGTTATATAGTATCACCATGTAACGTATAACGTTATATAGTGTTACGTTAGACGTATAACTTTATATAGTATTACGTTATAACGTATATCGTTATATAGTATTACGTTATATCGTATAACGTTATATAGTATTACGTTATAACGTATAACGTTATATAGTATCACCATGTAACGTATAACGTTATATAGTATTACGTTATGACGTATAACTTTATATAGTATTATGTTATAACGTATAACGTTATATAGTATCACCATGTAACGTATAACGTTATATAGTATTACGTTATAACGTATAACGTTATATAGTATTACGTTATAACGTATATCGTTATATAGTATTACGTTATATCGTATAACGTTATATAGTATTACGTTATAACGTATAACGTTATATAGTATTACGTTATAACGTATAACGTTATATAGTATTACGTTATAACGTATAACGTTACATAGTATTAAGTTATAACGTATAACTTTATATAGTATTACGTTGTAACGTATAACGTTATATAGTATTACGTTATAACGTATAACGTTATATAGTATTACGTTATAACGTATAACGTTATATAGTATTACGTTATAACGTATATCGTTATATAGTATTACGTTATATCGTATAACGTTATATAGTATTACGTTATAACGTATAACGTTATATAGTATCACCATGTAACGTATAACGTTATATAGTGTTACGTTATGACGTATAACTTTATATAGTATTACGTTATAACGTATATCGTTATATAGTATTACGTTATATCGTATAACGTTATATAGTATTACGTTATAACGTATAACGTTATATAGTATCACCATGTAACGTATAACGTTATATAGTATTACGTTATGACGTATAACTTTATATAGTATTATGTTATAACGTATAACGTTATATAGTATCACCATGTAACGTATAACGTTATATAGTATTACGTTATAACGTATAACGTTATATAGTATTACGTTATAACGTATATCGTTATATAGTATTACGTTATATCGTATAACGTTATATAGTATTACGATATAACGTATAACGTTATATAGTATTACGTTATAACGTATAACGTTATATAGTATTACGTTATAACGTATAACGTTACATAGTATTAAGTTATAACGTATAACTTTATATAGTATTACGTTGTAACGTATAACGTTATATAGTATTACGTTATAACGTATAACGTTATATAGTATTACGTTATAACGTATAACGATATATAGTATCACCATGTAACGTATAACGTTATATAGTATTACGTTATAACGTATAACCTTATATAGTATTACGTTATAACGTATAACGTTATATAGCATAACGTTATGACGTATAACGTTATATAGTATTACGTTATGACGTATAACGTTATATAGTATTAATATATAACGTACAACGTTATATAGTATTACGTTATAACGAATAATGTTATATAGTATTGCGTTATAACGTATAACGTTATATAGTATTACGTTGTGACGTATAACGATATATAGTATCACCATGTAACGTATAACGTTATATAGTATTACGTTATAACGTATAACGTTATATAGTATTACGTTATAACGTATAACATTATATAGTATTACGTTATAACGTATAACGTTATATAGTATTACGATATAACGTATAATATTATATAGTATTACGTTATAACGTATAACGTTATATAGTATCACCATGTAACGTATAACGTTATATAGTATTACGTTATAACGTATAACGTTATATAGTATTACGTTATAACGTATAACGTTATATAGTATTACGTTATATCGTATAACGTTATATAGTATTACGTTATAACGTATAACGTTATATAGTATTAAGTTATAACGTATAACTTTATATAGTATTACGTTATAACGTATAACGTTATATAGTATTAAGTTATAACGTATCACGTTATGTAGTATTACGTTATAACGTATAACGTTATATAGTATTACGTTATAACGTATAACGTCATATAGTATTACGTTATAACGTATAACGTTATATAGTATTACGTTATAACGTATAACGTTATATAGTATTAAGTTATAACGTATAACGTTATATAGTATTACGTTATATCGTATAACGTTATATAGTATTACGTTATGACGTCTAACGTTATATAGTATTAATATGTAACGTACAACGTTATATAGTATTACGTTATAACGAATAATGTTATATAGTATTAAGTTATAACGTATCACGTTATGTAGTATTACGTTATAACGTATAACGTTATATAGTATTACGTTATAACGTATAACGTTATATAGTATTACGTTATAACGTATAACGTTATATAGTATTACGTTATAACGTATAACGTTATATAGTATTACCATATAACGTATAACGTTATATAGTATTACGTTATAACGTATAACTTTATATAGTATTACGTTATAACGTATAACGTTATATAGTATTACCATATAACGTACAAGGTTATATAGTATTACGTTATAACGTATAACTTTATATAGTATTACGTTATAACGTATAACGTTATATAGTATTACGTTACAACGTATAACGTTGTATTGTATTACGTTATAACGTGATATAGTATCCGCATATAACGTATAGCGTTATATAGTATTACGTTATAACGTATAACGTTATATAGTATTACGTTATAACGTATAACGATATATAGTATCACCATGTAACGTATAACGTTATATAGTATTACGTTATAACGTATAACTTTATATAGTATTACGTTATAACGTATAACGTTATATAGTATTACCATATAACGTATAACTTTATATAGTATTACGTTATAACGTATAACGTTATATAGTAT
Organism: Bombus flavifrons; assembly: GCF_040668555.2. Lineage (NCBI taxonomy): Eukaryota > Metazoa > Arthropoda > Insecta > Hymenoptera > Apidae > Bombus > Bombus flavifrons. The sequence goes on along the minus strand of NW_027184825.1, from coordinate 69,279 downwards.
TACCATATAAAGTACAAGGTTATATAGTATTACGTTATAACGTATAACTTTATATAGTATTACGTTATAACGTATAACGTTATATAGTATTACGTTACAACGTATAACGTTGTATTGTATTACGTTATAACGTGATATAGTATCCGCATATAACGTATAACGTTATATAGTATTACGTTATATCGTATAACGTTTTATAGTATTACGTTATAACGTATAACGTTATATAGTATTGCGTTATAACGTATAACGTTATATAGTATTACGTTATCATGTATAACGTTATATAGTATTACGTTATGACGTATAACGTTATATAGTATTACCATATAACGTACAATGTTATATAGTATTACGTTATAACGTATAACGTTATATAGTATTACGTTATAACGTATAACGTTATATAGTATTACGTTATAACATATAACGTTATATAGTATCACCATGTAACGTATAACGTTATACAGTATTACGTTATGACGTATAACGTTATATAGTATTACGTTATCATGTATAACGTTATATAGTATTACGTTATGACGTATAACGTTATATAGTATTACCATATAACGTACAATGTTATATAGTATTACGTTATAACGTATAACGTTATATAGTATTACGTTATAACGTATAACGTTATATAGTATTACGTTATAACATATAACGTTATATAGTATCACCATGTAACGTATAACGTTATACAGTATTACGTTATGACGTATAACTTTATATAGTATTATGTTATAACGTATAACGTTATATAGTATCACCATGTAACGTATAACGTTATATAGTATTACGTTATAACGTATAACGTTATATAGTATTACGTTATAACGTATATCGTTATATAGTATTACGTTATATCGTATAACGTTATATAGTATTACGTTATAACGTATAACGTTATATAGTATTACGTTATAACGTATAACGTTATGTAGTATTACGTTATAACGTATAACGATATATAGTATTACGCTATAACGTATAACGTTATGTAGTATTACGTTATAACGTATAACGATATATAGTATCACCATGTAACGTATAACGTTATATAGTATTACGTTATGACGTATAACTTTATATAGTACTATGTTATAACGTATAACGTTATATAGTATTACCATATAACGTATAACGTTATATAGTATTGCGTTATAACGTATAACGTTATATAGTATTACGTTATATCGTACAACGTTATATAGTATTACGTTATAACGTATAACGTTATATAGTATTGGGTTATAACGAATAACGTTATATAGTATTACGTTATCATGTATAACGTTATATAGTATTACGTTATGACGTATAACGTTATATAGTATTACCATATAACGTACAAGGTTATATAGTATTACGTTATAACGTATAACGTTATATAGTATTACGTTATAACGTATAACGTTATATAGTATTACGATATAACGTATAATATTATATAGTATTACGTTATAACGTATAACGTTATATAGTATCACCATGTAACGTATAACGTTATATAGTATTACCATATAACGTATAACGTTATATAGTATTGCGTTATAACGTATAACGTTATATAGTATTACGTTATATCGTACAACGTTATATAGTATTACGTTATAACGTATAACGTTATATAGTATTGGGTTATAACGAATAACGTTATATAGTATTACGTTATCATGTATAACGTTATATAGTATTACGTTATGACGTATAACGTTATATAGTATTACCATATAACGTACAAGGTTATATAGTATTACGTTATAACGTATAACGTTATATAGTATTACGTTATAACGTATAACGTTATATAGTATTACGTTATAACGTATATCGTTATATAGTATTACGTTATATCGTATAACGTTATATAGTATTACGTTATAACGTATAACGTTATATAGTATTACGTTATAACGTATAACGTTATGTAGTATTACGTTATAACGTATAACGATATATAGTATTACGCTATAACGTATAACGTTATGTAGTATTACGTTATAACGTATAACGATATATAGTATCACCATGTAACGTATAACGTTATATAGTATTACGTTATGACGTATAACTTTATATAGTACTATGTTATAACGTATAACGTTATATAGTATTACCATATAACGTATAACGTTATATAGTATTGCGTTATAACGTATAACGTTATATAGTATTACGTTATATCGTACAACGTTATATAGTATTACGTTATAACGTATAACGTTATATAGTATTGGGTTATAACGAATAACGTTATATAGTATTACGTTATCATGTATAACGTTATATAGTATTACGTTATGACGTATAACGTTATATAGTATTACCATATAACGTACAAGGTTATATAGTATTACGTTATAACGTATAACGTTATATAGTATTACGTTATAACGTATAACGTTATATAGTATTACGATATAACGTATAATATTATATAGTATTACGTTATAACGTATAACGTTATATAGTATCACCATGTAACGTATAACGTTATATAGTATTACCATATAACGTATAACGTTATATAGTATTGCGTTATAACGTATAACGTTATATAGTATTACGTTATATCGTACAACGTTATATAGTATTACGTTATAACGTATAACGTTATATAGTATTGGGTTATAACGAATAACGTTATATAGTATTACGTTATCATGTATAACGTTATATAGTATTACGTTATAACGTATAACGTTATATAGTATTACGTTATAACGTATAACGATATATAGTATCACCATGTAACGTATAACGTTATATAGTATTACGTTATAACGTATAACCTTATATAGTATTACGTTATAACGTATAACGTTATATAGCATAACGTTATGACGTATAACGTTATATAGTATTACGTTATGACGTATAACGTTATATAGTATTAATATATAACGTACAACGTTATATAGTATTACGTTATAACGAATAATGTTATATAGTATTGCGTTATAACGTATAACGTTATATAGTATTACGTTGTGACGTATAACGATATATAGTATCACCATGTAACGTATAACGTTATATAGTATTACGTTATAACGTATAACGTTATATAGTATTACGTTATAACGTATAACATTATATAGTATTACGTTATAACGTATAACGTTATATAGTATTACGATATAACGTATAATATTATATAGTATTACGTTATAACGTATAACGTTATATAGTATCACCATGTAACGTATAACGTTATATAGTATTACGTTATAACGTATAACGTTATATAGTATTACGTTATAACGTATAACGTTATATAGTATTACGTTATATCGTATAACGTTATATAGTATTACGTTATAACGTATAACGTTATATAGTATTAAGTTATAACGTATAACTTTATATAGTATTACGTTATAACGTATAACGTTATATAGTATTAAGTTATAACGTATCACGTTATGTAGTATTACGTTATAACGTATAACGTTATATAGTATTACGTTATAACGTATAACGTCATATAGTATTACGTTATAACGTATAACGTTATATAGTATTACGTTATAACGTATAACGTTATATAGTATTAAGTTATAACGTATAACGTTATATAGTATTACGTTATATCGTATAACGTTATATAGTATTACGTTATGACGTCTAACGTTATATAGTATTAATATGTAACGTACAACGTTATATAGTATTACGTTATAACGAATAATGTTATATAGTATTAAGTTATAACGTATCACGTTATGTAGTATTACGTTATAACGTATAACGTTATATAGTATTACGTTATAACGTATAACGTTATATAGTATTACGTTATAACGTATAACGTTATATAGTATTACGTTATAACGTATAACGTTATATAGTATTACCATATAACGTATAACGTTATATAGTATTACGTTATAACGTATAACTTTATATAGTATTACGTTATAACGTATAACGTTATATAGTATTACCATATAACGTACAAGGTTATATAGTATTACGTTATAACGTATAACTTTATATAGTATTACGTTATAACGTATAACGTTATATAGTATTACGTTACAACGTATAACGTTGTATTGTATTACGTTATAACGTGATATAGTATCCGCATATAACGTATAGCGTTATATAGTATTACGTTATAACGTATAACGTTATATAGTATTACGTTATAACGTATAACGATATATAGTATCACCATGTAACGTATAACGTTATATAGTATTACGTTATAACGTATAACTTTATATAGTATTACGTTATAACGTATAACGTTATATAGTATTACCATATAACGTATAACTTTATATAGTATTACGTTATAACGTATAACGTTATATAGTATTACCATATAAAGTACAAGGTTATATAGTATTACGTTATAACGTATAACTTTATATAGTATTACGTTATAACGTATAACGTTATATAGTATTACGTTACAACGTATAACGTTGTATTGTATTACGTTATAACGTGATATAGTATCCGCATATAACGTATAACGTTATATAGTATTACGTTATATCGTATAACGTTTTATAGTATTACGTTATAACGTATAACGTTATATAGTATTGCGTTATAACGTATAACGTTATATAGTATTACGTTATCATGTATAACGTTATATAGTATTACGTTATGACGTATAACGTTATATAGTATTACCATATAACGTACAATGTTATATAGTATTACGTTATAACGTATAACGTTATATAGTATTACGTTATAACGTATAACGTTATATAGTATTACGTTATAACATATAACGTTATATAGTATCACCATGTAACGTATAACGTTATACAGTATTACGTTATGACGTATAACGTTATATAGTATTACGTTATCATGTATAACGTTATATAGTATTACGTTATGACGTATAACGTTATATAGTATTACCATATAACGTACAATGTTATATAGTATTACGTTATAACGTATAACGTTATATAGTATTACGTTATAACGTATAACGTTATATAGTATTACGTTATAACATATAACGTTATATAGTATCACCATGTAACGTATAACGTTATACAGTATTACGTTATGACGTATAACTTTATATAGTATTATGTTATAACGTATAACGTTATATAGTATCACCATGTAACGTATAACGTTATATAGTATTACGTTATAACGTATAACGTTATATAGTATTACGTTATAACGTATATCGTTATATAGTATTACGTTATATCGTATAACGTTATATAGTATTACGTTATAACGTATAACGTTATATAGTATTACGTTATAACGTATAACGTTATGTAGTATTACGTTATAACGTATAACGATATATAGTATTACGCTATAACGTATAACGTTATGTAGTATTACGTTATAACGTATAACGATATATAGTATCACCATGTAACGTATAACGTTATATAGTATTACGTTATGACGTATAACTTTATATAGTACTATGTTATAACGTATAACGTTATATAGTATTACCATATAACGTATAACGTTATATAGTATTGCGTTATAACGTATAACGTTATATAGTATTACGTTATATCGTACAACGTTATATAGTATTACGTTATAACGTATAACGTTATATAGTATTGGGTTATAACGAATAACGTTATATAGTATTACGTTATCATGTATAACGTTATATAGTATTACGTTATGACGTATAACGTTATATAGTATTACCATATAACGTACAAGGTTATATAGTATTACGTTATAACGTATAACGTTATATAGTATTACGTTATAACGTATAACGTTATATAGTATTACGATATAACGTATAATATTATATAGTATTACGTTATAACGTATAACGTTATATAGTTTCACCATGTAACGTATAACGTTATATAGTATTACCATATAACGTATAACGTTATATAGTATTGCGTTATAACGTATAACGTTATATAGTATTACGTTATATCGTACAACGTTATATAGTATTACGTTATAACGTATAACGTTATATAGTATTGGGTTATAACGAATAACGTTATATAGTATTACGTTATCATGTATAACGTTATATAGTATTACGTTATGACGTATAACGTTATATAGTATTACCATATAACGTACAAGGTTATATAGTATTACGTTATAACGTATAACGTTATATAGTATTACGTTATAACGTATAACGTTATATAGTATTACGTTATAACGTATATCGTTATATAGTATTACGTTATATCGTATAACGTTATATAGTATTACGTTATAACGTATAACGTTATATAGTATTACGTTATAACGTATAACGTTATGTAGTATTACGTTATAACGTATAACGATATATAGTATTACGCTATAACGTATAACGTTATGTAGTATTACGTTATAACGTATAACGATATATAGTATCACCATGTAACGTATAACGTTATATAGTATTACGTTATGACGTATAACTTTATATAGTACTATGTTATAACGTATAACGTTATATAGTATTACCATATAACGTATAACGTTATATAGTATTGCGTTATAACGTATAACGTTATATAGTATTACGTTATATCGTACAACGTTATATAGTATTACGTTATAACGTATAACGTTATATAGTATTGGGTTATAACGAATAACGTTATATAGTATTACGTTATCATGTATAACGTTATATAGTATTACGTTATGACGTATAACGTTATATAGTATTACCATATAACGTACAAGGTTATATAGTATTACGTTATAACGTATAACGTTATATAGTATTACGTTATAACGTATAACGTTATATAGTATTACGATATAACGTATAATATTATATAGTATTACGTTATAACGTATAACGTTATATAGTATCACCATGTAACGTATAACGTTATATAGTATTACCATATAACGTATAACGTTATATAGTATTGCGTTATAACGTATAACGTTATATAGTATTACGTTATATCGTACAACGTTATATAGTATTACGTTATAACGTATAACGTTATATAGTATTGGGTTATAACGAATAACGTTATATAGTATTACGTTATCATGTATAACGTTATATAGTATTACGTTATGACGTATAACGTTATATAGTATTACCATATAACGTACAAGGTTATATAGTATTACGTTATAACGTATAACGTTATATAGTATTACGTTATAACGTATAACGTTATATAGTATTACGTTATAACGTATAACGTTATATAGTATTACGTTATAACGTATAACGTTATATAGTGTCACCATGTAACGTATAACGTTATATAGTATTACGTTATGACGTATAACTTTATATAGTGTTATGTTATAACGTATAACGTTATATAGTATCACCATGTAACGTATAACGTTATATAGTATTACGTTATAACGTATAACGTTATATAGTATTACGTTATAACGTATATCGTTATATAGTATTACGTTATATCGTATAACGTTATATAGTATTACGTTATAACGTATAACGTTATATAGTATTACGTTATAACGTATAACGTTATATAGTATTACGTTATAACGTATAACGTTATATAGTATTACGTTATAACGTATAACGTTATATAGTATTACGATATAACGTATAATATTATATAGTATTACGTTATAACGTATAACGTTATATAGTATCACCATGTAACGTATAACGTTATATAGTATTACGTTATAACGTATAACGTTATATAGTATTACGTTATAACGTATAACGTTATATAGTATTACGTTATAACGTATATCGTTATATAGTATTACGTTATATCGTATAACGTTATATAGTATTACGTTATAACGTATAACGTTATATAGTATCACCATGTAACGTATAACGTTATATAGTGTTACGTTATGACGTATAACTTTATATAGTATTACGTTATAACGTATATCGTTATATAGTATTACGTTATATCGTATAACGTTATATAGTATTACGTTATAACGTATAACGTTATATAATATCACCATGTAACGTATAACGTTATATAGTATTACGTTATGACGTATAACTTTATATAGTATTATGTTATAACGTATAACGTTATATAGTATCACCATGTAACGTATAACGTTATATAGTATTACGTTATAACGTATAACGTTATATAGTATTACGTTATAACGTATATCGTTATATAGTATTACGTTATATCGTATAACGTTATATAGTATTACGTTATAACGTATAACGTTATATAGTATTACGTTATAACGTATAACGTTATATAGTATTACGTTATAACGTATAACGTTACATAGTATTAAGTTATAACGTATAACTTTATATAGTATTACGTTGTAACGTATAACGTTATATAGTATTACGTTATAACGTATAACGTTATATAGTATTACGTTATAACGTATAACGTTATATAGTATTACGTTATAACGTATATCGTTATATAGTATTACGTTATATCGTATAACGTTATATAGTATTACGTTATAACGTATAACGTTATATAGTATCACCATGTAACGTATAACGTTATATAGTGTTACGTTATGACGTATAACTTTATATAGTATTACGTTATAACGTATATCGTTATATAGTATTACGTTATATCGTATAACGTTATATAGTATTACGTTATAACGTATAACGTTATATAGTATCACCATGTAACGTATAACGTTATATAGTATTACGTTATGACGTATAACTTTATATAGTATTATGTTATAACGTATAACGTTATATAGTATCACCATGTAACGTATAACGTTATATAGTATTACGTTATAACGTATAACGTTATATAGTATTACGTTATAACGTATATCGTTATATAGTATTACGTTATATCGTATAACGTTATATAGTATTACGATATAACGTATAACGTTATATAGTATTACGTTATAACGTATAACGTTATATAGTATTACGTTATAACGTATAACGTTACATAGTATTAAGTTATAACGTATAACTTTATATAGTATTACGTTGTAACGTATAACGTTATATAGTATTACGTTATAACGTATAACGTTATATAGTATTACGTTATAACGTATAACGATATATAGTATCACCATGTAACGTATAACGTTATATAGTATTACGTTATAACGTATAACCTTATATAGTATTACGTTATAACGTATAACGTTATATAGCATAACGTTATGACGTATAACGTTATATAGTATTACGTTATGACGTATAACGTTATATAGTATTAATATATAACGTACAACGTTATATAGTATTACGTTATAACGAATAATGTTATATAGTATTGCGTTATAACGTATAACGTTATATAGTATTACGTTGTGACGTATAACGATATATAGTATCACCATGTAACGTATAACGTTATATAGTATTACGTTATAACGTATAACGTTATATAGTATTACGTTATAACGTATAACATTATATAGTATTACGTTATAACGTATAACGTTATATAGTATTACGATATAACGTATAATATTATATAGTATTACGTTATAACGTATAACGTTATATAGTATCACCATGTAACGTATAACGTTATATAGTATTACGTTATAACGTATAACGTTATATAGTATTACGTTATAACGTATAACGTTATATAGTATTACGTTATATCGTATAACGTTATATAGTATTACGTTATAACGTATAACGTTATATAGTATTAAGTTATAACGTATAACTTTATATAGTATTACGTTATAACGTATAACGTTATATAGTATTAAGTTATAACGTATCACGTTATGTAGTATTACGTTATAACGTATAACGTTATATAGTATTACGTTATAACGTATAACGTCATATAGTATTACGTTATAACGTATAACGTTATATAGTATTACGTTATAACGTATAACGTTATATAGTATTAAGTTATAACGTATAACGTTATATAGTATTACGTTATATCGTATAACGTTATATAGTATTACGTTATGACGTCTAACGTTATATAGTATTAATATGTAACGTACAACGTTATATAGTATTACGTTATAACGAATAATGTTATATAGTATTAAGTTATAACGTATCACGTTATGTAGTATTACGTTATAACGTATAACGTTATATAGTATTACGTTATAACGTATAACGTTATATAGTATTACGTTATAACGTATAACGTTATATAGTATTACGTTATAACGTATAACGTTATATAGTATTACCATATAACGTATAACGTTATATAGTATTACGTTATAACGTATAACTTTATATAGTATTACGTTATAACGTATAACGTTATATAGTATTACCATATAACGTACAAGGTTATATAGTATTACGTTATAACGTATAACTTTATATAGTATTACGTTATAACGTATAACGTTATATAGTATTACGTTACAACGTATAACGTTGTATTGTATTACGTTATAACGTGATATAGTATCCGCATATAACGTATAGCGTTATATAGTATTACGTTATAACGTATAACGTTATATAGTATTACGTTATAACGTATAACGATATATAGTATCACCATGTAACGTATAACGTTATATAGTATTACGTTATAACGTATAACTTTATATAGTATTACGTTATAACGTATAACGTTATATAGTATTACCATATAACGTATAACTTTATATAGTATTACGTTATAACGTATAACGTTATATAGTATTACCATATAACGTACAAGGTTATATAGTATTACGTTATAACGTATAACTTTATATAGTATTACGTTATAACGTATAACGTTATATAGTATTACGTTACAACGTATAACGTTGTATTGTATTACGTTATAACGTGATATAGTATCCGCATATAACGTATAACGTTATATAGTATTACGTTATATCGTATAACGTTATATAGTATTACGTTATAACGTATAACGTTATATAGTATTGCGTTATAACGTATAACGTTATATAGTATTACGTTATCATGTATAACGTTATATAGTATTACGTTATGACGTATAACGTTATATAGTATTACCATATAACGTACAATGTTATATAGTATTACGTTATAACGTATAACGTTATATAGTATTACGTTATAACGTATAACGTTATATAGTATTACGTTATAACATATAACGTTATATAGTATCACCATGTAACGTATAACGTTATACAGTATTACGTTATGACGTATAACTTTATATAGTATTATGTTATAACGTATAACGTTATATAGTATCACCATGTAACGTATAACGTTATATAGTATTACGTTATAACGTATAACGTTATATAGTATTACGTTATAACGTATATCGTTATATAGTATTACGTTATATCGTATAACGTTATATAGTATTACGTTATAACGTATAACGTTATATAGTATTACGTTATAACGTATAACGTTATGTAGTATTACGTTATAACGTATAACGATATATAGTATTACGCTATAACGTATAACGTTATGTAGTATTACGTTATAACGTATAACGATATATATAGTATTACGTTATGACGTATAACTTTATATAGTATTATGTTATAACGTATAACGTTATATAGTATCACCATGTAACGTATAACGTTATATAGTATTACGTTATAACGTATAACGTTATATAGTATTACGTTATAACGTATATCGTTATATAGTATTACGTTATATCGTATAACGTTATATAGTATTACGTTATAACGTATAACGTTATATAGTATTACGTTATAACGTATAACGTTATATAGTATTACGTTATAACGTATAACGTTATATAGTATTACGTTATAACGTATAACGTTATATAGTATTACGATATAACGTATAATATTATATAGTATTACGTTATAACGTATAACGTTATATAGTATCACCATGTAACGTATAACGTTATATAGTATTACGTTATAACGTATAACGTTATATAGTATTACGTTATAACGTATAACGTTATATAGTATTACGTTATATCGTATAACGTTATATAGTATTACGTTATGACGTATAACGTTATATAGTATTAATATATAACGTACAACGTTATATAGTATTACGTTATAACGAATAATGTTATATAGTATTGCGTTATAACGTATAACGTTATATAGTATTACGTTGTGACGTATAACGATATATAGTATCACCATGTAACGTATTACGTTATATAGTATTACGTTATAACGTATAACGTTGTATAGTATTACGTTATAACGTATAACATTATATAGTATTACGTTATAACGTACAACGTTATATAGTATTACGATATAGCGTATAATATTATATAGTATTACGTTATAACGTATAACGTTATGTAGTATCGCCATGTAACGTATAACGTTATATAGTATTACGTTATAACGTATAACGTTATATAGTATATCGTTATAACGTATAACGTTATATAGTATTACGTTATATCGTATAACGTTATATAGCATTACGTTATAACGTATAACGTTATATAGTATTAAGATATAACGTATAACGTTATATAGTATTACGTTATAACGTATAACGTTATATAGTATTACGTTATAACGTATAACGTTATATAGTATTACGTTATATCGTATAACGTTATATAGTATTACGTCATAACGTATAACGTTATATAGTATTAAGTTATAACGTATAACGTTATATAGTATTACGTTATAACGTTATATAGTATCACCATATAACGTATAACGTATAACGTTATATAGTATTAAGTTATATCGTATAACTTTATATAGTATTACGTTATAACGTATAACGTTATATAGTATTACCATATAACGTATAACGTTATATAGTATTACGTTATAACGTTATATAGTATCACCATATAACGTATAACGTATAACGTTATATAGTATTAAGTTATATCGTATAACTTTATATAGTATTACGTTATAACGTATAACGTTATATAGTATTACCATATAACGTATAACGTTATATAGTATTACGTTATAACGTATAACGTTATATAGTATTACGTTATAACGTATAACGTTATATAGTATTACGTTATAACGTATAACGTTATATAGTATTACCATATAACGTATAACGTTATATAGTATTACGTTATAACGTATAACTTTATATAGTATTACGTTATAACGTATAACGTTATATAGTATTACCATATAACGTACAAGGTTATATAGTATTACGTTATAACGTATAACTTTATATAGTATTACGTTATAACGTATAACGTTATATAGTATTACGTTACAACGTATAACGTTGTATTGTATTACGTTATAACGTGATATAGTATCCGCATATAACGTATAGCGTTATATAGTATTACGTTATAACGTATAACGTTATATAGTATTACGTTATAACGTATAACGATATATAGTATCACCATGTAACGTATAACGTTATATAGTATTACGTTATAACGTATAACTTTATATAGTATTACGTTATAACGTATAACGTTATATAGTATTACCATATAACGTATAACTTTATATAGTATTACGTTATAACGTATAACGTTATATAGTATTACCATATAACGTACAAGGTTATATAGTATTACGTTATAACGTATAACTTTATATAGTATTACGTTATAACGTATAACGTTATATAGTATTACGTTACAACGTATAACGTTGTATTGTATTACGTTATAACGTGATATAGTATCCGCATATAACGTATAACGTTATATAGTATTACGTTATATCGTATAACGTTATATAGTATTACGTTATAACGTATAACGTTATATAGTATTACGTTATAACATATAACGTTATATAGTATCACCATGTAACGTATAACGTTATACAGTATTACGTTATGACGTATAACTTTATATAGTATTATGTTATAACGTATAACGTTATATAGTATCACCATGTAACGTATAACGTTATATAGTATTACGTTATAACGTATAACGTTATATAGTATCACCATGTAACGTATAACGTTATATAGTATTACCATATAACGTATAACGTTATATAGTATTACGTTATGACGTATAACTTTATATAGTGTTATGTTATAACGTATAACGTTATATAGTATCACCATGTAACGTATAACGTTATATAGTATTACGTTATAACGTATAACGTTATATAGTATTACGTTATAACGTATATCGTTATATAGTATTACGTTATATCGTATAACGTTATATAGTATTACGTTATAACGTATAACGTTATATAGTATTACGTTATAACGTATAACGTTATATAGTATTACGTTATAACGTATAACGTTATATAGTATTACGTTATAACGTATAACGTTATATAGTATTACGATATAACGTATAATATTATATAGTATTACGTTATAACGTATAACGTTATATAGTATCACCATGTAACGTATAACGTTATATAGTATTACGTTATAACGTATAACGTTATATAGTATTACGTTATAACGTATAACGTTATATAGTATTACGTTATAACGTATATCGTTATATAGTATTACGTTATATCGTATAACGTTATATAGTATTACGTTATAACGTATAACGTTATATAGTATCACCATGTAACGTATAACGTTATATAGTGTTACGTTATGACGTATAACTTTATATAGTATTACGTTATAACGTATATCGTTATATAGTATTACGTTATATCGTATAACGTTATATAGTATTACGTTATAACGTATAACGTTATATAGTATCACCATGTAACGTATAACGTTATATAGTATTACGTTATGACGTATAACTTTATATAGTATTATGTTATAACGTATAACGTTATATAGTATCACCATGTAACGTATAACGTTATATAGTATTACGTTATAACGTATAACGTTATATAGTATTACGTTATAACGTATATCGTTATATAGTATTACGTTATATCGTATAACGTTATATAGTATTACGTTATAACGTATAACGTTATATAGTATTACGTTATAACGTATAACGTTATATAGTATTACGTTATAACGTATAACGTTACATAGTATTAAGTTATAACGTATAACTTTATATAGTATTACGTTGTAACGTATAACGTTATATAGTATTACGTTATAACGTATAACGTTATATAGTATTACGTTATAACGTATAACGTTATATAGTATTACGTTATAACGTATATCGTTATATAGTATTACGTTATATCGTATAACGTTATATAGTATTACGTTATAACGTATAACGTTATATAGTATCACCATGTAACGTATAACGTTATATAGTGTTACGTTATGACGTATAACTTTATATAGTATTACGTTATAACGTATATCGTTATATAGTATTACGTTATATCGTATAACGTTATATAGTATTACGTTATAACGTATAACGTTATATAGTATCACCATGTAACGTATAACGTTATATAGTATTACGTTATGACGTATAACTTTATATAGTATTATGTTATAACGTATAACGTTATATAGTATCACCATGTAACGTATAACGTTATATAGTATTACGTTATAACGTATAACGTTATATAGTATTACGTTATAACGTATATCGTTATATAGTATTACGTTATATCGTATAACGTTATATAGTATTACGATATAACGTATAACGTTATATAGTATTACGTTATAACGTATAACGTTATATAGTATTACGTTATAACGTATAACGTTACATAGTATTAAGTTATAACGTATAACTTTATATAGTATTACGTTGTAACGTATAACGTTATATAGTATTACGTTATAACGTATAACGTTATATAGTATTACGTTATAACGTATAACGATATATAGTATCACCATGTAACGTATAACGTTATATAGTATTACGTTATAACGTATAACCTTATATAGTATTACGTTATAACGTATAACGTTATATAGCATAACGTTATGACGTATAACGTTATATAGTATTACGTTATGACGTATAACGTTATATAGTATTAATATATAACGTACAACGTTATATAGTATTACGTTATAACGAATAATGTTATATAGTATTGCGTTATAACGTATAACGTTATATAGTATTACGTTGTGACGTATAACGATATATAGTATCACCATGTAACGTATAACGTTATATAGTATTACGTTATAACGTATAACGTTATATAGTATTACGTTATAACGTATAACATTATATAGTATTACGTTATAACGTATAACGTTATATAGTATTACGATATAACGTATAATATTATATAGTATTACGTTATAACGTATAACGTTATATAGTATCACCATGTAACGTATAACGTTATATAGTATTACGTTATAACGTATAACGTTATATAGTATTACGTTATAACGTATAACGTTATATAGTATTACGTTATATCGTATAACGTTATATAGTATTACGTTATAACGTATAACGTTATATAGTATTAAGTTATAACGTATAACTTTATATAGTATTACGTTATAACGTATAACGTTATATAGTATTAAGTTATAACGTATCACGTTATGTAGTATTACGTTATAACGTATAACGTTATATAGTATTACGTTATAACGTATAACGTCATATAGTATTACGTTATAACGTATAACGTTATATAGTATTACGTTATAACGTATAACGTTATATAGTATTAAGTTATAACGTATAACGTTATATAGTATTACGTTATATCGTATAACGTTATATAGTATTACGTTATGACGTCTAACGTTATATAGTATTAATATGTAACGTACAACGTTATATAGTATTACGTTATAACGAATAATGTTATATAGTATTAAGTTATAACGTATCACGTTATGTAGTATTACGTTATAACGTATAACGTTATATAGTATTACGTTATAACGTATAACGTTATATAGTATTACGTTATAACGTATAACGTTATATAGTATTACGTTATAACGTATAACGTTATATAGTATTACCATATAACGTATAACGTTATATAGTATTACGTTATAACGTATAACTTTATATAGTATTACGTTATAACGTATAACGTTATATAGTATTACCATATAACGTACAAGGTTATATAGTATTACGTTATAACGTATAACTTTATATAGTATTACGTTATAACGTATAACGTTATATAGTATTACGTTACAACGTATAACGTTGTATTGTATTACGTTATAACGTGATATAGTATCCGCATATAACGTATAGCGTTATATAGTATTACGTTATAACGTATAACGTTATATAGTATTACGTTATAACGTATAACGATATATAGTATCACCATGTAACGTATAACGTTATATAGTATTACGTTATAACGTATAACTTTATATAGTATTACGTTATAACGTATAACGTTATATAGTATTACCATATAACGTATAACTTTATATAGTATTACGTTACAACGTATAACGTTGTATTGTATTACGTTATAACGTGATATAGTATCCGCATATAACGTATAACGTTATATAGTATTACGTTATATCGTATAACGTTATATAGTATTACGTTATAACGTATAACGTTATATAGTATTGCGTTATAACGTATAACGTTATATAGTATTACGTTATCATGTATAACGTTATATAGTATTACGTTATGACGTATAACGTTATATAGTATTACCATATAACGTACAATGTTATATAGTATTACGTTATAACGTATAACGTTATATAGTATTACGTTATAACGTATAACGTTATATAGTATTACGTTATAACATATAACGTTATATAGTATCACCATGTAACGTATAACGTTATACAGTATTACGTTATGACGTATAACTTTATATAGTATTATGTTATAACGTATAACGTTATATAGTATCACCATGTAACGTATAACGTTATATAGTATTACGTTATAACGTATAACGTTATATAGTATTACGTTATAACGTATATCGTTATATAGTATTACGTTATATCGTATAACGTTATATAGTATTACGTTATAACGTATAACGTTATATAGTATTACGTTATAACGTATAACGTTATGTAGTATTACGTTATAACGTATAACGATATATAGTATTACGCTATAACGTATAACGTTATGTAGTATTACGTTATAACGTATAACGATATATAGTATTACGTTATGACGTATAACTTTATATAGTATTATGTTATAACGTATAACGTTATATAGTATCACCATGTAACGTATAACGTTATATAGTATTACGTTATAACGTATAACGTTATATAGTATTACGTTATAACGTATATCGTTATATAGTATTACGTTATATCGTATAACGTTATATAGTATTACGTTATAACGTATAACGTTATATAGTATTACGTTATAACGTATAACGTTATATAGTATTACGTTATAACGTATAACGTTATATAGTATTACGTTATAACGTATAACGTTATATAGTATTACGATATAACGTATAATATTATATAGTATTACGTTATAACGTATAACGTTATATAGTATCACCATGTAACGTATAACGTTATATAGTATTACGTTATAACGTATAACGTTATATAGTATTACGTTATAACGTATAACGTTATATAGTATTACGTTATATCGTATAACGTTATATAGTATTACGTTATGACGTATAACGTTATATAGTATTAATATATAACGTACAACGTTATATAGTATTACGTTATAACGAATAATGTTATATAGTATTGCGTTATAACGTATAACGTTATATAGTATTACGTTGTGACGTATAACGATATATAGTATCACCATGTAACGTATTACGTTATATAGTATTACGTTATAACGTATAACGTTGTATAGTATTACGTTACAACGTATAACATTATATAGTATTACGTTATAACGTACAACGTTATATAGTATTACGATATAGCGTATAATATTATATAGTATTACGTTATAACGTATAACGTTATGTAGTATCGCCATGTAACGTATAACGTTATATAGTATTACGTTATAACGTATAACGTTATATAGTATATCGTTATAACGTATAACGTTATATAGTATTACGTTATATCGTATAACGTTATATAGCATTACGTTATAACGTATAACGTTATATAGTATTAAGATATAACGTATAACGTTATATAGTATTACGTTATAACGTATAACGTTATATAGTATTACGTTATAACGTATAACGTTATATAGTATTACGTTATATCGTATAACGTTATATAGTATTACGTCATAACGTATAACGTTATATAGTATTAAGTTATAACGTATAACGTTATATAGTATTACGTTATAACCTATAACGATATATAGTATCACCATGTAACGTATAACGTTATATAGTATTACGTTATAACGAATAATGTTATATAGTATTGCGTTATAACGTATAACGTTATATAGTATTACGTTGTAACGTATAACGATATATAGTATCACCATGTAACGTATAACGTTATATAGTATTACGTTATAACGTATAACGTTATATAGTATTACGTTATAACGTATAACATTATATAGTATTACGTTATAACGTATAACGTTATATAGTATTAAGTTATAACGTATAACTTTTTATAGTATTACGTTATAACGTGTAACGTTATATAATATTAAGTAATAACGTATAACGATATATAGTATTACGTTATAACGTTATATAGTATCACCATATAACGTATAACGTATAACGTTATATAGTATTAAGTTATATCGTATAACTTTATATAGTATTACGTTATAACGTATAACGTTATATAGTATTACCATATAACGTATAACGTTATATAGTATTACGTTATAACGTTATATAGTATCACCATATAACGTATAACGTATAACGTTATATAGTATTAAGTTATATCGTATAACTTTATATAGTATTACGTTATAACGTATAACGTTATATAGTATTACCATATAACGTATAACGTTATATAGTATTACGTTATAACGTATAACGTTATGTAGTATTACGTTATAACGTTATATAGTATTACGTTATAACGTATAACGTTATATAGTATTACGTTATAACGTATAACGTTATATAGTATTACGTTATAACGTATAACGTTATATAGTATTACGTCTTAACGTATAACGTTATATAGTATTACGTTGTAACGTATAACGATATATAGTATCACCATGTAACGTATAACGTTATATAGTATTACGTTATAACGTATAACGTTATATAGTATTACGTTATAACGTATAACATTATATAGTATTACGTTATAACGTATAACGTTATATAGTATTAAGTTATAACGTATAACTTTTTATAGTATTACGTTATAACGTGTAACGTTATATAATATTAAGTAATAACGTATAACGATATATAGTATTACGTTATAACGTTATATAGTATCACCATATAACGTATAACGTATAACGTTATATAGTATTAAGTTATATCGTATAACTTTATATAGTATTACGTTATAACGTATAACGTTATATAGTATTACCATATAACGTATAACGTTATATAGTATTACGTTATAACGTTATATAGTATCACCATATAACGTATAACGTATAACGTTATATAGTATTACGTTATAACGTATAACGTTATATAGTATTACGTTATAACGTATAACGTTATATAGTATTACGTTATAACGTATAACGTTATATAGTATTACGTTATAACGTATAACGTTATGTAGTATTACGTTATAACGTTATATAGTATTACGTTATAACGTATAACGTTATATAGTATTACGTTATAACGTATAACGTTATATAGTATTACGTTATAACGTATAACGTTATATAGTATTACGTCTTAACGTATAACGTTATATAGTATTACGTTATAACGTATAACGTTATATAGTATTACGTTATAACGTATAACATTATATAGTATTACGTTATAACGTATAACGTTATATAGTATTAAGTTATAACGTATAACTTTTTATAGTATTACGTTATAACGTGTAACGTTATATAATATTAAGTAATAACGTATAACGATATATAGTATTACGTTATAACGTTATATAGTATCACCATATAACGTATAACGTATAACGTTATATAGTATTAAGTTATATCGTATAACTTTATATAGTATTACGTTATAACGTATAACGTTATATAGTATTACCATATAACGTATAACGTTATATAGTATTACGTTATAACGTTATATAGTATCACCATATAACGTATAACGTATAACGTTATATAGTATTAAGTTATATCGTATAACTTTATATAGTATTACGTTATAACGTATAACGTTATATAGTATTACCATATAACGTATAACGTTATATAGTATTACGTTATAACGTATAACGTTATATAGTATTACGTTATAACGTATAACGTTCTATAGTATTACGTTATAACGTATAACGTTATATAGTATTACCATATAACGTATAACGTTATATAGTATTACGTTATAACGTATAACTTTATATAGTATTACGTTATAACGTATAACGTTATATAGTATTACCATATAACGTACAAGGTTATATAGTATTACGTTATAACGTATAACTTTATATAGTATTACGTTATAACGTATAACGTTATATAGTATTACGTTACAACGTATAACGTTGTATTGTATTACGTTATAACATATAACGTTATATAGTATCACCATGTAACGTATAACGTTATACAGTATTACGTTATGACGTATAACTTTATATAGTATTATGTTATAACGTATAACGTTATATAGTATCACCATGTAACGTATAACGTTATATAGTATTACGTTATAACGTATAACGTTATATAGTATTACGTTATAACGTATATCGTTATATAGTATTACGTTATATCGTATAACGTTATATAGTATTACGTTATAACGTATAACGTTATATAGTATTACGTTATAACGTATAACGTTATGTAGTATTACGTTATAACGTATAACGATATATAGTATTACGCTATAACGTATAACGTTATGTAGTATTACGTTATAACGTATAACGATATATAGTATTACGTTATGACGTATAACTTTATATAGTATTATGTTATAACGTATAACGTTATATAGTATCACCATGTAACGTATAACGTTATATAGTATTACGTTATAACGTATAACGTTATATAGTATTACGTTATAACGTATATCGTTATATAGTATTACGTTATAACGTATAACGTTATATAGTATTACGTTATAACGTATAACGTTATATAGTATTACGTTACAACGTATAACGTTGTATTGTATTACGTTATAACGTGATATAGTATCCGCATATAACGTATAGCGTTATATAGTATTACGTTATAACGTATAACGTTATATAGTATTACGTTATAACGTATAACGATATATAGTATCACCATGTAACGTATAACGTTATATAGTATTACGTTATAACGTATAACTTTATATAGTATTACGTTATAACGTATAACGTTATATAGTATTACCATATAACGTATAACTTTATATAGTATTACGTTATAACGTATAACGTTATATAGTATTACCATATAACGTACAAGGTTATATAGTATTACGTTATAACGTATAACTTTATATAGTATTACGTTATAACGTATAACGTTATATAGTATTACGTTACAACGTATAACGTTGTATTGTATTACGTTATAACGTGATATAGTATCCGCATATAACGTATAACGTTATATAGTATTACGTTATATCGTATAACGTTATATAGTATTACGTTATAACGTATAACGTTATATAGTATTGCGTTATAACGTATAACGTTATATAGTATTACGTTATCATGTATAACGTTATATAGTATTACGTTATGACGTATAACGTTATATAGTATTACCATATAACGTACAAGGTTATATAGTATTACGTTATAACGTATAACGTTATATAGTATTACGTTATAACGTATAACGTTATATAGTATTACGTTATAACATATAACGTTATATAGTATCACCATGTAACGTATAACGTTATACAGTATTACGTTATGACGTATAACTTTATATAGTATTATGTTATAACGTATAACGTTATATAGTATCACCATGTAACGTATAACGTTATATAGTATTACGTTATAACGTATAACGTTATATAGTATTACGTTATAACGTATATCGTTATATAGTATTACGTTATATCGTATAACGTTATATAGTATTACGTTATAACGTATAACGTTATATAGTATTACGTTATAACGTATAACGTTATGTAGTATTACGTTATAACGTATAACGATATATAGTATTACGCTATAACGTATAACGTTATGTAGTATTACGTTATAACGTATAACGATATATAGTATTACGTTATGACGTATAACTTTATATAGTATTATGTTATAACGTATAACGTTATATAGTATCACCATGTAACGTATAACGTTATATAGTATTACGTTATAACGTATAACGTTATATAGTATTACGTTATAACGTATATCGTTATATAGTATTACGTTATATCGTATAACGTTATATAGTATTACGTTATAACGTATAACGTTATATAGTATTACGTTATAACGTATAACGTTATATAGTATTACGTTATAACGTATAACGTTATATAGTATTACGTTATAACGTATAACGTTATATAGTATTACGATATAACGTATAATATTATATAGTATTACGTTATAACGTATAACGTTATATAGTATCACCATGTAACGTATAACGTTATATAGTATTACGTTATAACGTATAACGTTATATAGTATTACGTTATAACGTATAACGTTATATAGTATTACGTTATATCGTATAACGTTATATAGTATTACGTTATGACGTATAACGTTATATAGTATTAATATATAACGTACAACGTTATATAGTATTACGTTATAACGAATAATGTTATATAGTATTGCGTTATAACGTATAACGTTATATAGTATTACGTTGTGACGTATAACGATATATAGTATCACCATGTAACGTATTACGTTATATAGTATTACGTTATAACGTATACGTTATATAGTATTACGTTATAACGTATAACAATTATATAGTATTACGTTATAACGTACAACGTTATATAGTATTACGATATAGCGTATAATATTATATAGTATTACGTTATAACGTATAACGTTATGTAGTATCGCCATGTAACGTATAACGTTATATAGTATTACGTTATAACGTATAACGTTATATAGTATATCGTTATAACGTATAACGTTATATAGTATTACGTTATATCGTATAACGTTATATAGCATTACGTTATAACGTATAACGTTATATAGTATTAAGATATAACGTATAACGTTATATAGTATTACGTTATAACGTATAACGTTATATAGTATTACGTTATAACGTATAACGTTATATAGTATTACGTATATCGTATAACGTTATATAGTATTACGTCATAACGTATAACGTTATATAGTATTAAGTTATAACGTATAACGTTATATAGTATTACGTTATAACCTATAACGATATATAGTATCACCATGTAACGTATAACGTTATATAGTATTACGTTATAACGAATAATGTTATATAGTATTGCGTTATAACGTATAACGTTATATAGTATTACGTTGTAACGTATAACGATATATAGTATCACCATGTAACGTATAACGTTATATAGTATTACGTTATAACGTATAACGTTATATAGTATTACGTTATAACGTATAACATTATATAGTATTACGTTATAACGTATAACGTTATATAGTATTAAGTTATAACGTATAACTTTTATAGTATTACGTTATAACGGTGTAACGTTATATAATATTAAGTAATAACGTATAACGATATATAGTATTACG
The DNA here is from genome assembly GCF_040668555.2 of Bombus flavifrons. NCBI lineage: Eukaryota > Metazoa > Arthropoda > Insecta > Hymenoptera > Apidae > Bombus > Bombus flavifrons. Next base: position 44,705 of record NW_027184825.1, on the reverse strand, counting down.
TTATAACGTTATATAGTATCACCATATAACGTATAACGTATAACGTTAATATAGTATTAAGTTATATCGTATAACTTTATATAGTATTACGTTATAACGTATAACGTTATATAGTATTACCATATAACGTATAACGTTATATAGTATTACGTTATAACGTTATATAGTATCACCATATAACGTATAACGTATAACGTTATATAGTATTAAGTTATATCGTATAACTTTATATAGTATTACGTTATAACGTATAACGTTATATAGTATTACCATATAACGTATAACGTTATATAGTATTACGTTATAACGTATAACGTTATGTAGTATTACGTTATAACGTTATATAGTATTACGTTATAACGTATAACGTTATATAGTATTACGTTATAACGTATAACGTTATATAGTATTACGTTATAACGTATAACGTTATATAGTATTACGTCTTAACGTATAACGTTATATAGTATTACGTTATAACGTATAACGTTATATAGTATTACGTTATAACGTATAACATTATATAGTATTACGTTATAACGGATAACGTTATATAGTATTACGTTATAACGTATAACGTTATATAGTATTACGTTATAACGTATATCGTTATATAGTATTACGTTATATCGTATAACGTTATATAGTATTACGTTATAACGTATAACGTTATATAGTATTACGTTATGACGTATAACGTTATATAGTATTACCATATAACGTACAAGGTTATATAGTATTACGTTATAACGTATAACGTTATATAGTATTACGTTATAACGTATAACGTTATATAGTATCACCATGTAACGTATAACGTTATATAGTATTACGTTATGACGTATAACTTTAATATAGTATTATGTTATAACGTATAACGTTATATAGTATCACCATGTAACGTATAACGTTATATAGTGTTACGTTATAACGTATAACGTTATATAGTATTACGTTATAACGTATATCGTTATATAGTATTACGTTATATCGTATAACGTTATATAGTATTACGTTATAACGTATAACGTTATATAATATTACGTTATAACGTATAACGTTATATAGTATTACGTTATAACGTATAACGTTATCTGGTATTACGTTATAACGTATAACGTTATATAGTATTACGATATAACGTATAATATTATATAGTATTACGTTATAACGTATAACGTTATATAGTATCACCATGTAACGTATAACGTTATATAGTATTACGTTATAACGTATAACGTTATATAGTATTACGTTATATCGTATAACGTTATATAGTATTACGTTATGACGTATAACGTTATATAGTATCACCATGTAACGTATTACGTTATATAGTATTACGTTATAGCGTATAACGTTATATAGTATTACGTTATAACGTATAACATTATATAGTATTACGTTATAACGTATAACGTTATATAGTATTACGATATTGCGTATAATATTATATAGTATTACGTTATAACGTATAACGTTATGTAGTATCGCCATGTAACGTATAACGTTATATAGTATTACGTTATAACGTATAACGTTATATAGTATTACGTTATAACCTATAACGATATATAGTATCACCATGTAACGTATAACGTTTATATAGTATTACGTTATAACGAATAATGTTATATAGTATTGCGTTATAACTTATAACGTTATATAGTATTACGTTGTAACGTATAACGATATATAGTATCACCATGTAACGTATAACGTTATATAGTATTACGTTTATAACGTATAACGTTATATAGTATTAAGTTTATAACGTATAACTTTTTATAGTATTACGTTATAACGTATAACGTTATATAGTATTAAGTAATAACGTATAACGATATATAGTATTACGTTATAACGTTATATAGTATCACCATATAACGTATAACGTATAACGTTATATAGTATTAAGTTATATCGTATAGCTTTATATAGTATTACGTTATAACGTATAACGTTATATAGTATTACCATATAACGTATAACGTTATATAGTATTACGTTATAACGTTATATAGTATCACCATATAACGTATAACGTATAACGTATATAGTATTAAGTTATATCGTATAACTTTATATAGTATTACGTTAAAACGTATAACGTTACATAGTATTACCATATAACGTTTAACGTTATATAGTATTACGTTATAACGTATAACATTATGTAGTATTACGTTATAACGTTATATAGTATTACGTTATAACGTATAACGTTATATAGTATTACGTTATAACGTATAACGTTATATAGTATTACGTTATAACGTATAACGTTATATAGTTATTACGTTATAACGTTTAATGTTATATGGTATTACCATATAACGTATAACGTTATATAGTATTACGGTATAACGTATAACGTTATATAGTATTACGTTATAACGTATTAAACTTTATATGTATTACGTTATAACGTATAACGTTATATAGTATTACCATATAACGTATAACGTTATATAGTATTACGTTATAAACGTATAACGTTATATAGTATTACGTTATGACGTATAACGTTATATAGTATTACGTTATAACGTATAACGTTATGTAGTATTACGTTATAACGTATAACGATATATAGTATCACCATGTAACGTATAACGTTATATAGTATTACGTTATAACGTATAACGTTATATAGTATTACGTTATAACGTATAACGTTATATATTATTACTTTATATCGTATAACGTCATATAGTATTACGTTATAACGTATAACTTTATATAGTATTACGTTATAACGGTATAACGTTATATAGTATTACGTTATAACGTATAACTTTATATAGTATTTACGTTATAACGTATAACTTTATATAGTATTACGTTATAACGTATAACGTTATATAGTATTACGTTATAACTTATAACGTTACATAGTAATACGTTATAACGTATAACGTTATATAGTATCACCATGTAACGTATAACGTATATAGTATTACGTTATGACGTATAACTTTATATAGTATTATGTTATAACGTATAACGTTATATAGTATCACCATGTAACGTATAACGTTATATAGTATTACGTTATAACGTATAACGTTATATAGTATTACGTTATAACGTATATCGTTATATAGTATTACGTTATATCGTATAACGTTATATAGTATTACGTATAACGTATAACGTTATATAGTATTACGTTACAACGTATAACGTTATGTAGTATTACGTTATAACGTATAACGATATATAGTATCACCATGTAACGTATAACGTTATATAGTATTACGTTATGACGTATAACTTTATATAGTACTATGTTATAACGTATAACGTTATATAGTATTACCATATAACGTATAACGTTATATAGTATTGCGTTATAACGTATAACGTTATATAGTATTACGTTATATCGTATAACGTTATATAGTATTACGTTATACGTATAACGTTATATAGTATTGCGTTATAACGTATAACGTTATATAGTATTACGTTATCATGTATAACGTTATATAGTATTACGTTATAACGTATAACGTTATATAGTATTACCATATAACGTATAACGTTATATAGTATTACGTTATAACGTATAACGTTATATAGTATTACGTTATGACGTATAACGTTATATAGTATTACGCTATAACGTATAACGTTATGTAGTATTACGTTATAACGTATAACGATATATAGTATTACGTTATGACGTATAACGTTATGTAGTATTACGTTATAACGTATAACGATATATAGTATCACCATGTAACGTATAACGTTATATAGTATTACGTTATAACGTATAACGTTATATAGTATTACGTTTATAACGTTATAACGTTATATATTATTACTTTATATCGTATAACGTCATATAGTATTACGTTATAACGTATAACTTTATATAGTATTACGTTATAACGTATAACGTTATATAGTATTACGTTATAACGTATAACTTTATATAGTATTACGTTATAACGTATAACTTTATATAGTATTACGTTATAACGTATAACGTTATATAGTATTACGTTATAACTTATAACGTTACATAGTAATACGTTATAACGTATAACGTTATATAGTATCACCATGTAACGTATAACGTTATATAGTATTACGTTATGACGTATAACTTTATATAGTATTATGTTATAACGTATAACGTTATATAGTATCACCATGTAACGTATAACGTTATATAGTATTACGTTATAACGTATAACGTTATATAGTATTACGTTATAACGTATATCGTTATATAGTATTACGTTATATCGTATAACGTTATATAGTATTACGTTATAACGTATAACGTTATATAGTATTACGTTACAACGTATAACGTTATGTAGTATTACGTTATAACGTATAACGATATATAGTATCACCATGTAACGTATAACGTTATATAGTATTACGTTATGACGTATAACTTTATATAGTACTATGTTATAACGTATAACGTTATATAGTATTACCATATAACGTATAACGTTATATAGTATTGCGTTATAACGTATAACGTTATATAGTATTACGTTATATCGTATAACGTTATATAGTATTACGTTATAACGTATAACGTTATATAGTATTGCGTTATAACGTATAACGTTATATAGTATTACGTTATCATGTATAACGTTATATAGTATTACGTTATAACGTATAACGTTATATAGTATTACCATATAACGTATAACGTTATATAGTATTACGTTATAACGTATAACGTTATATAGTATTACGTTATGACGTATAACGTTATATAGTATTACGCTATAACGTATAACGTTATGTAGTATTACGTTATAACGTATAACGATATATAGTATTACGTTATGACGTATAACTTTATATAGTATTATGTTATAACGTATAACGTTATATAGTATCACCATGTAACGTATAACGTTATATAGTATTACGTTATAACGTATAACGTTATATAGTATTACGTTATAACGTATATCGTTATATAGTATTACGTTATATCGTATAACGTTATATAGTATTACGTTATAACGTATAACGTTATATAGTATTACGTTATAACGTATAACGTTATATAGTATTACGTTATAACGTATAACGTTATATAGTATTACGTTATAACGTATAACGTTATATAGTATTACGATATAACGTATAATATTATATAGTATTACGTTATAACGTATAACGTTATATAGTATCACCATGTAACGTATAACGTTATATAGTATTACGTTATAACGTATAACGTTATATAGTATTACGTTATAACGTATAACGTTATATAGTATTACGTTATATCGTATAACGTTATATAGTATTACGTTATGACGTATAACGTTATATAGTATTAATATATAACGTACAACGTTATATAGTATTACGTTATAACGAATAATGTTATATAGTATTGCGTTATAACGTATAACGTTATATAGTATTACGTTGTGACGTATAACGATATATAGTATCACCATGTAACGTATTACGTTATATAGTATTACGTTATAACGTATAACGTTATATAGTATTACGTTATAACGTATAACATTATATAGTATTACGTTATAACGTATAACGTTATATAGTATTACGATATAGCGTATAATATTATATAGTATTACGTTATAACGTATAACGTTATGTAGTATCGCCATGTAACGTATAACGTTATATAGTATTACGTTATAACGTATAACGTTATATAGTATATCGTTATAACGTATAACGTTATATAGTATTACGTTATATCGTATAACGTTATATAGCATTACGTTATAACGTATAACGTTATATAGTATTAAGTTATAACGTATAACGTTATATAGTATTACGTTATAACGTATAACGTTATATAGTATTACGTTATAACGTATAAAGTTATATAGTATTACGTTATATCGTATAACGTTATATAGTATTACGTCATAACGTATAACGTTATATAGTATTAAGTTATAACGTATAACTTTATATAGTATTACGTTATAACGTATAACGTTATATAGTATTACGTTATAACGTATAACGTTATATAGTATTACGTTATAACCTATAACGATATATAGTATCACCATGTAACGTATAACGTTATATAGTATTACGTTATAACGAATAATGTTATATAGTATTGCGTTATAACGTATAACGTTATATAGTATTACGTTGTAACGTATAACGATATATAGTATCACCATGTAACGTATAACGTTATATAGTATTACGTTATAACGTATAACGTTATATAGTATTACGTTATAACGTATAACATTATATAGTATTACGTTATAACGTATAACGTTATATAGTATTAAGTTATAACGTATAACTTTTTATAGTATTACGTTATAACGTGTAACGTTATATAGTATTAAGTAATAACGTATAACGATATATAGTATTACGTTATAACGTTATATAGTATCACCATATAACGTATAACGTATAACGTTATATAGTATTAAGTTATATCGTATAACTTTATATAGTATTACGTTATAACGTATAACGTTATATAGTATTACCATATAACGTATAACGTTATATAGTATTACGTTATAACGTTATATAGTATCACCATATAACGTATAACGTATAACGTTATATAGTATTAAGTTATATCGTATAACTTTATATAGTATTACGTTATAACGTATAACGTTATATAGTATTACCATATAACGTATAACGTTATATAGTATTACGTTATAACGTATAACGTTATGTAGTATTACGTTATAACGTTATATAGTATTACGTTATAACGTATAACGTTATATAGTATTACGTTATAACGTATAACGTTATATAGTATTACGTTATAACGTATAACGTTATATAGTATTATGTTATAACGTATAACGTTATATAGTATTACGTTATAACGTATAACGTTATATAGTATTACGTTATAACGTATAACATTATATAGTATTACGTTATAACGTATAACGTTATATAGTATTACGTTATAACGTATAACGTTATATAGTATTACGTTATAACGTATATCGTTATATAGTATTACGTTATGACGTATAACTTTATATAGTATTATGTTATAACGTATAACGTTATATAGTATCACCATGTAACGTATAACGTTATATAGTGTTACGTTATAACGTATAACGTTATATAGTATTACGTTATAACGTATATCGTTATATAGTATTACGTTATATCGTATAACGTTATATAGTATTACGTTATAACGTATAACGTTATATAATATTACGTTATAACGTATAACGTTATATAGTATTACGTTATAACGTATAACGTTATATGGTATTACGTTATAACGTATAACGTTATATAGTATTACGATATAACGTATAATATTATATAGTATTACGTTATAACGTATAACGTTATATAGTATCACCATGTAACGTATAACGTTATATAGTATTACGTTATAACGTATAACGTTATATAGTATTACGTTATATCGTATAACGTTATATAGTATTACGTTATGACGTATAACGTTATATAGTATCACCATGTAACGTATTACGTTATATAGTATTACGTTATAGCGTATAACGTTATATAGTATTACGTTATAACGTATAACATTATATAGTATTACGTTATAACGTATAACGTTATATAGTATTACGATATTGCGTATAATATTATATAGTATTACGTTATAACGTATAACGTTATGTAGTATCGCCATGTAACGTATAACGTTATATAGTATTACGTTATAACGTATAACGTTATATAGTATTACGTTATAACCTATAACGATATATAGTATCACCATGTAACGTATAACGTTATATAGTATTACGTTATAACGTATAACGTTATATAGTATTACGTTATAACGTATAACATTATATAGTATTACGTTATAACGTATAACGTTATATAGTATTAAGTTATAACGTATAACTTTTTATAGTATTACGTTATAACGTATAACGTTATATAGTATTAAGTAATAACGTATAACGATATATAGTATTACGTTATAACGTTATATAGTATCACCATATAACGTATAACGTATAACGTTATATAGTATTAAGTTATATCGTATAGCTTTATATAGTATTACGTTATAACGTATAACGTTATATAGTATTACCATATAACGTATAACGTTATATAGTATTACGTTATAACGTTATATAGTATCACCATATAACGTATAACGTATAACGTTATATAGTATTAAGTTATATCGTATAACTTTATGTAGTATTACGTTATAACGTATAACGTTACATAGTATTACCATATAACGTATAACGTTATATAGTATTACGTTATAACGTATAACGTTATATAGTATCACCATGTAACGTATAACGTTATATAGTATCACCATGTAACGTATAACGTTATATAGTATTACGTTATAACGTATAACGTTATATAGTATTACGTTATATCGTATAACGTTATATAGTATTACGTTATGACGTATAATATTATATAGTATTACGTTATAACGTATAACGTTATATAGTATCACCATGTAACGTATAACGTTGTATAGTATTACGTTATAACGTATAACGTTATGTAGTATTACGTTATATCGTATAACGTTATATGGTATTACGTTATAACGTATAACGTTATATAGTATTACGATATAACGTATAATATTATATAGTATTACGTTATAACGTATAACGTTATATAGTATCACCATGTAACGTATAACGTTATATAGTATTACGTTATAACGTATAACGTTATATAGTATTACGTTATATCGTATAACGTTATATAGTATTACGTTATGACGTATAACGTTATATAGTATCACCATGTAACGTATTACGTTATATAGTATTACGTTATAGCGTATAACGTTATATAGTATTACGTTATAACGTATAACATTATATAGTATTACGTTATAACGTATAACGTTATATAGTATTACGATATTGCGTATAATATTATATAGTATTACGTTATAACGTATAACGTTATGTAGTATCGCCATGTAACGTATAACGTTATATAGTATTACGTTATAACGTATAACGTTGTATAGTATTACGTTATAACGTATAACGTTATATAGTATTAAGTTATAACGTATAACTTTTTATAGTATTACGTTATAACGTATAACGTTATATAGTATTAAGTAATAACGTATAACGATATATAGTATTACGTTATAACGTTATATAGTATCACCATATAACGTATAACGTATAACGTTATATAGTATTAAGTTATATCGTATAGCTTTATATAGTATTACGTTATAACGTATAACGTTATATAGTATTACCATATAACGTATAACGTTATATAGTATTACGTTATAACGTTATATAGTATCACCATATAACGTATAACGTATAACGTTATATAGTATTAAGTTATATCGTATAACTTTATATAGTATTACGTTATAACGTATAACGTTACATAGTATTACCATATAACGTATAACGTTATATAGTATTACGTTATAACGTATAACATTATGTAGTATTACGTTATAACGTTATATAGTATTACGTTATAACGTATAACGTTATATAGTATTACGTTATAACGTATAACGTTATATAGTATTACGTTATAACGTATAACGTTATATAGTATTACGTTATAACGTATAACGTTATATAGTATTACGATATAACGTATAATATTATATAGTATTACGTTATAACGTATAACGTTATATAGTATCACCATGTAACGTATAACGTTATATAGTATTACGTTATAACGTATAACGTTATATAGTATTACGTTATAACGTATAACGTTATATAGTATTACGTTATATCGTATAACGTTATATAGTATTACGTTATGACGTATAACGTTATATAGTATTAATATATAACGTACAACGTTATATAGTATTACGTTATAACGAATAATGTTATATAGTATTGCGTTATAACGTATAACGTTATATAGTATTACGTTGTGACGTATAACGATATATAGTATCACCATGTAACGTATTACGTTATATAGTATTACGTTATAACGTATAACGTTATATAGTATTACGTTATAACGTATAACATTATATAGTATTACGTTATAACGTATAACGTTATATAGTATTACGATATAGCGTATAATATTATATAGTATTACGTTATAACGTATAACGTTATGTAGTATCGCCATGTAACGTATAACGTTATATAGTATTACGTTATAACGTATAACGTTATATAGTATATCGTTATAACGTATAACGTTATATAGAATTACGTTATATCGTATAACGTTATATAGCATTACGTTATAACGTATAACGTTATATAGTATTAAGTTATAACGTATAACGTTATATAGTATTACGTTATAACATATAACGTTATATAGTATTACGTTATAACGTATAAAGTTATATAGTATTACGTTATATCGTATAACGTTATATAGTATTACGTCATAACGTATAACGTTATATAGTATTAAGTTATAACGTATAACTTTATATAGTATTACGTTATAACGTATAACGTTATATAGTATTACGTTATAACGTATAACGTTATATAGTATTACGTTATAACCTATAACGATATATAGTATCACCATGTAACGTATAACGTTATATAGTATTACGTTATAACGAATAATGTTATATAGTATTGCGTTATAACGTATAACGTTATATAGTATTACGTTGTAACGTATAACGATATATAGTATCACCATGTAACGTATAACGTTATATAGTATTACCATATAACGTATAACGTTATATAGTATTACGTTATAACGTTATATAGTATCACCATATAACGTATAACGTATAACGTTATATAGTATTAAGTTATATCGTATAACTTTATATAGTATTACGTTATAACGTATAACGTTACATAGTATTACCATATAACGTATAACGTTATATAGTATTACGTTATAACGTATAACGTTATATAGTATCACCATGTAACGTATAACGTTATATAGTATCACCATGTAACGTATAACGTTATATAGTATTACGTTATAACGTATAACGTTATATAGTATTACGTTATATCGTATAACGTTATATAGTATTACGTTATGACGTATAATATTATATAGTATTACGTTATAACGTATAACGTTATATAGTATCACCATGTAACGTATAACGTTATATAGTATTACGTTATAACGTATAACGTTATGTAGTATTACGTTATATCGTATAACGTTATATGGTATTACGTTATAACGTATAACGTTATATAGTATTACGATATAACGTATAATATTATATAGTATTACGTTATAACGTATAACGTTATATAGTATCACCATGTAACGTATAACGTTATATAGTATTACGTTATAACGTATAACGTTATATAGTATTACGTTATATCGTATAACGTTATATAGTATTACGTTATGACGTATAACGTTATATAGTATCACCATGTAACGTATTACGTTATATAGTATTACGTTATAGCGTATAACGTTATATAGTATTACGTTATAACGTATAACATTATATAGTATTACGTTATAACGTATAACGTTATATAGTATTACGATATTGCGTATAATATTATATAGTATTACGTTATAACGTATAACGTTATGTAGTATCGCCATGTAACGTATAACGTTATATAGTATTACGTTATAACGTATAACGTTGTATAGTATTACGTTATAACGTATAACGTTGTATAGTATTAAGTTATAACGTATAACTTTTTATAGTATTACGTTATAACGTATAACGTTATATAGTATTAAGTAATAACGTATAACGATATATAGTATTACGTTATAACGTTATATAGTATCACCATATAACGTATAACGTATAACGTTATATAGTATTAAGTTATATCGTATAGCTTTATATAGTATTACGTTATAACGTATAACGTTATATAGTATTACCATATAACGTATAACGTTATATAGTATTACGTTATAACGTTATATAGTATCACCATATAACGTATAACGTATAACGTTATATAGTATTAAGTTATATCGTATAACTTTATATAGTATTACGTTATAACGTATAACGTTACATAGTATTACCATATAACGTATAACGTTATATAGTATTACGTTATAACGTATAACATTATGTAGTATTACGTTATAACGTTATATAGTATTACGTTATAACGTATAACGTTATATAGTATTACGTTATAACGTATAACGTTATATAGTATTACGTTATAACGTATAACGTTATATAGTATTACGTTATAACGTATAACGTTATATAGTATTACGATATAACGTATAATATTATATAGTATTACGTTATAACGTATAACGTTATATAGTATCACCATGTAACGTATAACGTTATATAGTATTACGTTATAACGTATAACGTTATATAGTATTACGTTATAACGTATAACGTTATATAGTATTACGTTATATCGTATAACGTTATATAGTATTACGTTATGACGTATAACGTTATATAGTATTAATATATAACGTACAACGTTATATAGTATTACGTTATAACGAATAATGTTATATAGTATTGCGTTATAACGTATAACGTTATATAGTATTACGTTGTGACGTATAACGATATATAGTATCACCATGTAACGTATTACGTTATATAGTATTACGTTATAACGTATAACGTTATATAGTATTACGTTATAACGTATAACATTATATAGTATTACGTTATAACGTATAACGTTATATAGTATTACGATATAGCGTATAATATTATATAGTATTACGTTATAACGTATAACGTTATGTAGTATCGCCATGTAACGTATAACGTTATATAGTATTACGTTATAACGTTATATAGTATCACCATATAACGTATAACGTATAACGTTATATAGTATTAAGTTATATCGTATAACTTTATATAGTATTACGTTATAACGTATAACGTTATATAGTATTACCATATAACGTATAACGTTATATAGTATTACGTTATAACGTATAACGTTATGTAGTATTACGTTATAACGTTATATAGTATTACGTTATAACGTATAACGTTATATAGTATTACGTTATAACGTATAACGTTATATAGTATTACGTTATAACGTATAACGTTATATAGTATTATGTTATAACGTATAACGTTATATAGTATTACGTTATAACGTATAACGTTATATAGTATTACGTTATAACGTATAACATTATATAGTATTACGTTATAACGTATAACGTTATATAGTATTACGTTATAACGTATAACGTTATATAGTATTACGTTATAACGTATATCGTTATATAGTATTACGTTATGACGTATAACTTTATATAGTATTATGTTATAACGTATAACGTTATATAGTATCACCATGTAACGTATAACGTTATATAGTGTTACGTTATAACGTATAACGTTATATAGTATTACGTTATAACGTATATCGTTATATAATATTACGTTATATCGTATAACGTTATATAGTATTACGTTATAACGTATAACGTTATATAATATTACGTTATAACGTATAACGTTATATAGTATTACGTTATAACGTATAACGTTATATGGTATTACGTTATAACGTATAACGTTATATAGTATTACGATATAACGTATAATATTATATAGTATTACGTTATAACGTATAACGTTATATAGTATCACCATGTAACGTATAACGTTATATAGTATTACGTTATAACGTATAACGTTATATAGTATTACGTTATATCGTATAACGTTATATAGTATTACGTTATGACGTATAACGTTATATAGTATCACCATGTAACGTATTACGTTATATAGTATTACGTTATAGCGTATAACGTTATATAGTATTACGTTATAACGTATAACATTATATAGTATTACGTTATAACGTATAACGTTATATAGTATTACGATATTGCGTATAATATTATATAGTATTACGTTATAACGTATAACGTTATGTAGTATCGCCATGTAACGTATAACGTTATATAGTATTACGTTATAACGTATAACGTTATATAGTATTACGTTATAACCTATAACGATATATAGTATCACCATGTAACGTATAACGTTATATAGTATTACGTTATAACGAATAATGTTATATAGTATTGCGTTATAACTTATAACGTTATATAGTATTACGTTGTAACGTATAACGATATATAGTATCACCATGTAACGTATAACGTTATATAGTATTACGTTATAACGTATAACGTTATATAGTATTACGTTATAACGTATAACATTATATAGTATTACGTTATAACGTATAACGTTATATAGTATTAAGTTATAACGTATAACTTTTTATAGTATTACGTTATAACGTATAACGTTATATAGTATTAAGTAATAACGTATAACGATATATAGTATTACGTTATAACGTTATATAGTATCACCATATAACGTATAACGTATAACGTTATATAGTATTACGTTATGACGTATAATATTATATAGTATTACGTTATAACGTATAACGTTATATAGTATCACCATGTAACGTATAACGTTATATAGTATTACGTTATAACGTATAACGTTATATAGTATTACGTTATATCGTATAACGTTATATGGTATTACGTTATAACGTATAACGTTATATAGTATTACGATATAACGTATAATATTATATAGTATTACGTTATAACGTATAACGTTATATAGTATCACCATGTAACGTATAACGTTATATAGTATTACGTTATAACGTATAACGTTATATAGTATTACGTTATATCGTATAACGTTATATAGTATTACGTTATGACGTATAACGTTATATAGTATCACCATGTAACGTATTACGTTATATAGTATTACGTTATAGCGTATAACGTTATATAGTATTACGTTATAACGTATAACATTATATAGTATTACGTTATAACGTATAACGTTATATAGTATTACGATATTGCGTATAATATTATATAGTATTACGTTATAACGTATAACGTTATGTAGTATCGCCATGTAACGTATAACGTTATATAGTATTACGTTATAACGTATAACGTTGTATAGTATTACGTTATAACGTATAACGTTATATAGTATTAAGTTATAACGTATAACTTTTTATAGTATTACGTTATAACGTATAACGTTATATAGTATTAAGTAATAACGTATAACGATATATAGTATTACGTTATAACGTTATATAGTATCACCATATAACGTATAACGTATAACGTTATATAGTATTAAGTTATATCGTATAGCTTTATATAGTATTACGTTATAACGTATAACGTTATATAGTATTACCATATAACGTATAACGTTATATAGTATTACGTTATAACGTTATATAGTATCACCATATAACGTATAACGTATAACGTTATATAGTATTAAGTTATATCGTATAACTTTATATAGTATTACGTTATAACGTATAACGTTACATAGTATTACCATATAACGTATAACGTTATATAGTATTACGTTATAACGTATAACATTATGTAGTATTACGTTATAACGTTATATAGTATTACGTTATAACGTATAACGTTATATAGTATTACGTTATAACGTATAACGTTATATAGTATTACGTTATAACGTATAACGTTATATAGTATTACGTTATAACGTATAACGTTATATAGTATTACGTTATAACGTTTAATGTTATATGGTATTACCATATAACGTATAACCTTATATAGTATTACGGTATAACGTATAACGTTATATAGTATTACGTTATAACGTATAACTTTATATAGTATTACGTTATAACGTATAACGTTATATAGTATTACGTTATAACGTATAACGTTATATAGTATTACGTTATAACGTATAACGTTATATAGTATTACGTTATAACGTTTAATGTTATATGGTATTACCATATAACGTATAACGTTATATAGTATTACGGTATAACGTATAACGTTATGTAGAATTACGTTATAACGTATAACGATATATAGTATCACCATGTAACGTATAACGTTATATAGTATTACGTTATAACGTATAACGTTATATAGTATTACGTTATAACGTATAACGTTATATATTATTACTTTATATCGTATAACGTCATATAGTATTACGTTATAACGTATAACTTTATATAGTATTACGTTATAACGTATAACGTTATATAGTATTACGTTATAACTTATAACGTTATATAGTATTACGTTATGACGTATAACGTTATATAGTATTACCATGTAACGTACAAGGTTATATAGTATTACGTTATAACGTTATATAGTATCACCATATAACGTATAACGTTATATAGTATTACGTTATAACGTATCACGTTATATAGCATTACATTATAACGTATAACGTTATATAGTATTACGTTATAACGTATAACGTTATATAGTATTACGTTATATAGTATTACGTTATAACGTATAACGTTATATAGTATTGCGTTATAACGTACAAGGTTATATAGTATTACGTTATAACGTATAACATTACATAGTATTACGTTATAACGTATAACGTTATATAGTATTACGTTATAACGTATAACGGTATATAGTATTACGTTATAACGTATAACGTTATATAGTATCACCATGTAACGTATAACGTTATATAGTATTACGTTATAACGTATAACGTTATATAGTATTACGTTATAACGTATATCGTTATATAGTATTACGTTATATCGTATAACGTTATATAGTATTACGTTATAACGTATAACGTTATATAGTATTACGTTATAACGTATAACGTTATATAGTATTACGTTATAACGTATAACGTTATATAGTATTACGTTATAACGTATAACGTTATATAGTATTACGTTATAACGTATAACGTTATATAGTATTACGTTATAACGTATAACGTTATATAGTATTACGTTATAACGTATAACGTTATATAGTATTACGTTATAACGTATAACATTATATAGTATTACGTTATAACGTATAACGTTATATAGTATTAAGTTATAACGTATAACTTTTTATAGTATTACGTTATAACGTATAACGTTATATAGTATTAAGTAATAACGTATAACGATATATAGTATTACGTTATAACGTTATATAGTATCACCATATAACGTATAACGTATAACGTTATATAGTATTAAGTTATATCGTATAGCTTTATATAGTATTACGTTATAACGTATAACGTTATATAGTATTACCATATAACGTATAACGTTATATAGTATTACGTTATAACGTTATATAGTATCACCATATAACGTATAACGTATAACGTTATATAGTATTAAGTTATATCGTATAACTTTATATAGTATTACGTTATAACGTATAACGTTATATAGTATTACCATATAACGTATAACGTTATATAGTATTACGTTATAACGTATAACGTTATGTAGTATTACGTTATAACGTTATATAGTATTACGTTATAACGTATAACGTTATATAGTATTACGTTATAACGTATAACGTTATATAGCATTACGTTATAACGTATAACGTTATATAGTATTACGTTATAACGTTTAATGTTATATAGTATTACCATATAACGTATAACGTTATATAGTATTACGGTATAACGTATAACGTTATATAGTATTACGTTATAACGTATAACTTTATATAGTATTACGTTATAACGTATAACGTTATATAGTATTACCATATAACGTATAACGTTATATAGTATTACGTTATAACGTATAACGTTATATAGTATTACGTTATGACGTATAACGTTATATAGTATTACGTTATAACGTATAACGTTATGTAGTATTACGTTATAACGTATAACGATATATAGTATCAACATGTAACGTAATACGTTATATAGTATTACGTTATAACGTATAACGTTATATAGTATTACGTTATAACGTATAACGTTATATATTATTACTTTATATCGTATAACGTCATATAGTATTACGTTATAACGTATAACTTTATATAGTATTACGTTATAACGTATAACGTTATATAGTATTACGTTATAACTTATAACGTTATATAGTATTACGTTATGACGTATAACGTTATATAGTATTACCATATAACGTACAAGGTTATATAGTATTACGTTATAACGTTATATAGTATCACCATATAACGTATAACGTTATATAGTATTACGTTATAACGTATCACGTTATATAGCATTACATTATAACGTATAACGTTATATAGTATTACGTTATGACGTATAACGTTATATAGTATTACGTTATATAGTATTACGTTATAACGTATAACGTTATATAGTATTGCGTTATAACGTACAAGGTTATATAGTATTACGTTATAACGTATAACATTACATATTATTACGTTATAACGTATAACGTTATATAGTATTACGTTATAACGTATAACGTTATATAGTATTACGTTATAACGTATAACGTTATATAGTATCACCATGTAACGTATAACGTTATATAGTATTACGTTATAACGTATAACGTTATATAGTATTACGTTATAACGTATATCGTTATATAGTATTACGTTATATCGTATAACGTTATATAGTATTACGTTATAACGTATAACGTTATATAGTATTACGTTATAACGTATAACGTTATATAGTATTACGTTATAACGTATAACGTTATATAGTATTACGTTATAACGTATAACGTTATATAGTATTACGTTATAACGTATAACGTTATATAGTATTACGTTATAACGTATAACGTTATATAGTATTACGTTATAACCTATAACGATATATAGTATCACCATGTAACGTATAACGTTATATAGTATTACGTTATAACGAATAATGTTATATAGTATTACGTTATAACGTATAACGTTATATAGTATTACGTTATAACGTATAACGTTATATAGTATTACGTTATAACGTATAACGTTATATAGTATTACGTTATAACGTATAACGTTATATAGTATTACGTTATAACGTATAACGTTATATAGTATTGCGTTATAACTTATAACGTTATATAGTATTACGTTGTAACGTATAACGATATATAGTATCACCATGTAGCGTATAACGTTATATAGTATTACGTTATAACGTATAACGTTATATAGTATTACGTTATAACGTATAACATTATATAGTATTACGTTGTAACGTATAACGTTATATAGTATTAAGTTATAACGTATAACTTTTTATAGTATTACGTTATAACGTATAACGTTATATAGTATTAAGTAATAACGTATAACGATATATAGTATTACGTTATAACGTTATATAGTATCACCATATAACGTATAACGTATAACGTTATATAGTATTAAGTTATATCGTATAACTTTATATAGTATTACGTTATAACGTATAACGTTATATAGTATTACCATATAACGTATAACGTTATATAGTATTACGTTATAACGTATAACGTTATGTAGTATTACGTTATAACGTTATATAGTATTATCTTATAACGTATAACGTTATATAGTATTACGTTATAACGTATAACGTTATATAGCATTACGTTATAACGTATAACGTTATATAGTATTACGTTATAACGTTTAATGTTATATAGTATTACCATATAACGTATAACGTTATATAGTATTACGGTATAACGTATAACGTTATATAGTATTACGTTATAACGTATAACTTTATATAGTATTACGTTATAACGTATAACGTTATATAGTATTACCATATAACGTATAACGTTATATAGTATTACGTTATAACGTATAACGTTATATAGTATTACGTTATGACGTATTACGTTATATAGTATTACGTTATAACGTATAACGTTATGTAGTATTACGTTATAACGTATAACGATATATAGTATCACCATGTAACGTATAACGTTATATAGTATTACGTTATAACGTATAACGTTATATAGTATTACGTTATAACGTGTAACGTTATATATTATTACTTTATATCGTATAACGTCATATAGTATTACGTTATAACGTATAACTTTATATAGTATTACGTTATAACGTATAACGTTATATAGTATTACGTTATAACTTATAACGTTATATAGTATTACGTTATGACGTATAACGTTATATAGTATTACCATATAACGTACAAGGTTATATAGTATTACGTTATAACGTTATATAGTATCACCATATAACGTATAACGTTATATAGTATTACGTTATAACGTATCACGTTATATAGCATTACATTATAACGTATAACGTTATATAGTATTACGTTATAACGTATAACGTTATATAGTATTACGTTATATAGTATTACGTTATAACGTATAACGTTATATAGTATTGCGTTATAACGTATAACGTTATATAGTATTACGTTATCATGTATAACGTTATATAGTATTACGTTATCATGTATAACGTTATATAGTATTACGTTATAACGTATAACGTTATATAGTATTACGTTATAACGTATATCGTTATATAGTATTACGTTATATCGTATAACGTTATATAGTATTACGTTATAACGTATAACGTTATATAGTATTACGGTATAACGTATAACGTTATATAGTATTACGTTATAACGTATAACTTTATATAGTATTACGTTATAACGTATAACGTTATATAGTATTACGTTATATAGTATTACGTTATAACGTATAACGTTATATAGTATTGCGTTATAACGTATAACGTTATATAGTATTACGTTATCATGTATAACGTTATATAGTATTACGTTATCATGTATAACGTTATATAGTATTACGTTATAACGTATAACATTACATAGTATTACGTTATAACGTATAACGTTATATAGTATTACGTTATAACGTATAACGTTATATAGTATTACGTTATAACGTATAACGTTATATAGTATCACCATGTAACGTATAACGTTATATAGTATTACGTTATAACGTATAACGTTATATAGTATTACGTTATAGCGTATAACGTTATATAGTATTACGTTATAACGTATAACATTATATAGTATTACGTTATAACGTATAACGTTATATAGTATTACGATATTGCGTATAATATTATATAGTATTACGTTATAACGTATAACGTTATGTAGTATCGCCATGTAACGTATAACGTTATATAGTATTACGTTATAACGTATAACGTTATATAGTATTACGTTATAACGTATAACGTTATATAGTATTACGTTATAACCTATAACGATATATAGTATCACCATGTAACGTATAACGTTATATAGTATTACGTTATAACGAATAATGTTATATAGTATTGCGTTATAACTTATAACGTTATATAGTATTACGTTGTAACGTATAACGATATATAGTATCACCATGTAACGTATAACGTTATATAGTATTACGTTATAACGTATAACGTTATATAGTATTACGTTATAACGTATAACATTATATAGTATTACGTTATAACGTATAACGTTATATAGTATTAAGTTATAACGTATAACTTTTTATAGTATTACGTTATAACGTATAACGTTATATAGTATTAAGTAATAACG
Organism: Bombus flavifrons; assembly: GCF_040668555.2. Classification (NCBI taxonomy): domain Eukaryota; kingdom Metazoa; phylum Arthropoda; class Insecta; order Hymenoptera; family Apidae; genus Bombus; species Bombus flavifrons. The sequence continues at coordinate 23,323 of NW_027184825.1, read as the reverse complement.
TATAACGATATATAGTATTACGTTATAACGTTATATAGTATCACCATATAACGTATAACGTATAACGTTATATAGTATTAAGTTATATCGTATAGCTTTATATAGTATTACGTTATAACGTATAACGTTATATAGTATTACGTTATAACGTATAACGTTATATAGTATCACCATGTAACGTATAACGTTATATAGTATTACGTTATAACGTATAACGTTATATAGTATTACGTTATAGCGTATAACGTTATATAGTATTACGTTATAACGTATAACGTTATATAGTATTACGTTATAACGTATAACGTTATATAGTATTACGTTATAACGTTTAATGTTATATAGTATTACCATATAACGTATAACGTTATATAGTATTACGGTATAACGTATAACGTTATATAGTATTACGTTATAACGTATAACTTTATATAGTATTACGTTATAACGTATAACGTTATATAGTATTACGTTATATAGTATTACGTTATAACGTATAACATTATAGAGTATTACGTTATAACGTACAACGTTATATAGTATTAAGTTATAACGTATAACTTTTTATAGTATTACGTTATAACGTATAACGTTATATAGTATTAAGTAATAACGTATAACGATATATAGTATTACGTTATAACATTATATAGTATCACCATATAACGTATAACGTATAACGTTATATAGTATTAAGTTATATCGTATAGCTTTATATAGTATTACGTTATAACGTATAACGTTATATAGTATTACCATATAACGTATAACGTTATATAGTATTACGTTATAACGTTATATAGTATCACCATATAACGTATAACGTATAACGTTATATAGTATTAAGTTATATCGTATAACTTTATATAGTATTACGTTATAACGTATAACGTTATATAGTATTACCATATAACGTATAACGTTATATAGTATTACGTTATAACGTATAACGTTATGTAGTATTACGTTATAACGTTATATAGTATTACGTTATAACGTATAACGTTATATAGTATTACGTTATAACGTTTAATGTTATATAGTATTACCATATAACGTATAACGTTATATAGTATTACGGTATAACGTATAACGTTATATAGTATTACGTTATAACGTATAACTTTATATAGTATTACGTTATAACGTATAACGTTATATAGTATTACCATATAACGTATAACGTTATATAGTATTACGTTATAACGTATAACGTTATATAGTATTACGTTATGACGTATAACGTTATATAGTATTACGTTATAACGTATAACGTTATGTAGTATTACGTTATAACGTATAACGATATATAGTATCACCATGTAACGTATAACGTTATATAGTATTACGTTATAACGTATAACGTTATATAGTATTATGTTATAACGTATAACGTTATATATTATTACTTTATATCGTATAACGGCATATAGTATTACGTTATAACGTATAACTTTATATAGTATTACGTTATAACGTATAACGTTATATAGTATTACGTTATAACTTATAACGTTATATAGTATTACGTTATGACGTATAACGTTATATAGTATTACCATATAACGTACAAGGTTATATAGTATTACGTTATAACGTTATATAGTATCACCATATAACGTATAACGTTATATAGTATTACGTTATAACGTATCACGTTATATAGCATTACATTATAACGTATAACGTTATATAGTATTACGTTATAACGTATAACGTTATATAGTATTACGTTATATAGTATTACGTTATAACGTATAACGTTATATAGTATTGCGTTATAACGTATAACGTTATATAGTATTACGTTATCATGTATAACGTTATATAGTATTACGTTATCATGTATAACGTTATATAGTATTACGTTATAACGTATAACATTACATAGTATTACGTTATAACGTATAACGTTATATAGTATTACGTTATAACGTATAACGTTATATAGTATTACGTTATAACGTATAACGTTATATAGTATCACCATGTAACGTATAACGTTATATAGTATTACGTTATAACGTATAACGTTATATAGTATTACGTTATAGCGTATAACGTTATATAGTATTACGTTATAACGTATAACATTATATAGTATTACGTTATAACGTATAACGTTATATAGTATTACGATATTGCGTATAATATTATATAGTATTACGTTATAACGTATAACGTTATGTAGTATCGCCATGTAACGTATAACGTTATATAGTATTACGTTATAACGTATAACGTTATATAGTATTACGTTATAACGTATAACGTTATATAGTATTACGTTATAACCTATAACGATATATAGTATCACCATGTAACGTATAACGTTATATAGTATTGCGTTATAACGTATAACGTTATATAGTATTACGTTATCATGTATAACGTTATATAGTATTACGTTATCATGTATAACGTTATATAGTATTACGTTATAACGTATAACATTACATAGTATTACGTTATAACGTATAACGTTATATAGTATTACGTTATAACGTATAACGTTATATAGTATTACGTTATAACGTATAACGTTATATAGTATCACCATGTAACGTATAACGTTATATAGTATTACGTTATAACGTATAACGTTATATAGTATTACGTTATAGCGTATAACGTTATATAGTATTACGTTATAACGTATAACATTATATAGTATTACGTTATAACGTATAACGTTATATAGTATTACGATATTGCGTATAATATTATATAGTATTACGTTATAACGTATAACGTTATGTAGTATCGCCATGTAACGTATAACGTTATATAGTATTACGTTATAACGTATAACGTTATATAGTATTACGTTATAACGTATAACGTTATATAGTATTACGTTATAACCTATAACGATATATAGTATCACCATGTAACGTATAACGTTATATAGTATTACGTTATAACGAATAATGTTATATAGTATTGCGTTATAACTTATAACGTTATATAGTATTACGTTGTAACGTATAACGATATATAGTATCACCATGTAACGTATAACGTTATATAGTATTACGTTATAACGTATAACGTTATATAGTATTACGTTATAACGTATAACATTATATAGTATTACGTTATAACGTATAACGTTATATAGTATTAAGTTATAACGTATAACTTTTTATAGTATTACGTTATAACGTATAACGTTATATAGTATTAAGTAATAACGTATAACGATATATAGTATTACGTTATAACGTTATATAGTATCACCATATAACGTATAACGTATAACGTTATATAGTATTAAGTTATATCGTATAGCTTTATATAGTATTACGTTATAACGTATAACGTTATATAGTATTACGTTATAACGTATAACGTTATATAGTATTACGTTATAACGTATAACGTTATATAGTATCACCATGTAACGTATAACGTTATATAGTATTACGTTATAACGTATAACGTTATATAGTATTACGTTATAGCGTATAACGTTATATAGTATTACGTTATAACGTATAACGTTATATAGTATTACGTTATAACGTATAACGTTATATAGTATTACGTTATAACGTTTAATGTTATATAGTATTACCATATAACGTATAACGTTATATAGTATTACGGTATAACGTATAACGTTATATAGTATTACGTTATAACGTATAACTTTATATAGTATTACGTTATAACGTATAACGTTATATAGTATTACGTTATATAGTATTACGTTATAACGTATAACATTATATAGTATTACGTTATAACGTACAACGTTATATAGTATTAAGTTATAACGTATAACTTTTTATAGTATTACGTTATAACGTATAACGTTATATAGTATTAAGTAATAACGTATAACGATATATAGTATTACGTTATAACATTATATAGTATCACCATATAACGTATAACGTATAACGTTATATAGTATTAAGTTATATCGTATAGCTTTATATAGTATTACGTTATAACGTATAACGTTATATAGTATTACCATATAACGTATAACGTTATATAGTATTACGTTATAACGTTATATAGTATCACCATATAACGTATAACGTATAACGTTATATAGTATTAAGTTATATCGTATAACTTTATATAGTATTACGTTATAACGTATAACGTTATATAGTATTACCATATAACGTATAACGTTATATAGTATTACGTTATAACGTATAACGTTATGTAGTATTACGTTATAACGTTATATAGTATTACGTTATAACGTATAACGTTATATAGTATTACGTTATAACGTTTAATGTTATATAGTATTACCATATAACGTATAACGTTATATAGTATTACGGTATAACGTATAACGTTATATAGTATTACGTTATAACGTATAACTTTATATAGTATTACGTTATAACGTATAACGTTATATAGTATTACCATATAACGTATAACGTTATATAGTATTACGTTATAACGTATAACGTTATATAGTATTACGTTATGACGTATAACGTTATATAGTATTACGTTATAACGTATAACGTTATGTAGTATTACGTTATAACGTATAACGATATATAGTATCACCATGTAACGTATAACGTTATATAGTATTACGTTATAACGTATAACGTTATATAGTATTATGTTATAACGTATAACGTTATATATTATTACTTTATATCGTATAACGGCATATAGTATTACGTTATAACGTATAACTTTATATAGTATTACGTTATAACGTATAACGTTATATAGTATTACGTTATAACTTATAACGTTATATAGTATTACGTTATGACGTATAACGTTATATAGTATTACCATATAACGTACAAGGTTATATAGTATTACGTTATAACGTTATATAGTATCACCATATAACGTATAACGTTATATAGTATTACGTTATAACGTATCACGTTATATAGCATTACATTATAACGTATAACGTTATATAGTATTACGTTATAACGTATAACGTTATATAGTATTACGTTATATAGTATTACGTTATAACGTATAACGTTATATAGTATTGCGTTATAACGTATAACGTTATATAGTATTACGTTATCATGTATAACGTTATATAGTATTACGTTATCATGTATAACGTTATATAGTATTACGTTATAACGTATAACATTACATAGTATTACGTTATAACGTATAACGTTATATAGTATTACGTTATAACGTATAACGTTATATAGTATTACGTTATAACGTATAACGTTATATAGTATCACCATGTAACGTATAACGTTATATAGTATTACGTTATAACGTATAACGTTATATAGTATTACGTTATAGCGTATAACGTTATATAGTATTACGTTATAACGTATAACATTATATAGTATTACGTTATAACGTATAACGTTATATAGTATTACGATATTGCGTATAATATTATATAGTATTACGTTATAACGTATAACGTTATGTAGTATCGCCATGTAACGTATAACGTTATATAGTATTACGTTATAACGTATAACGTTATATAGTATTACGTTATAACGTATAACGTTATATAGTATTACGTTATAACCTATAACGATATATAGTATCACCATGTAACGTATAACGTTATATAGTATTACGTTATAACGAATAATGTTATATAGTATTGCGTTATAACTTATAACGTTATATAGTATTACGTTATGACGTATAACGTTATATAGTATTACCATATAACGTACAAGGTTATATAGTATTATGTTATAACGTTATATAGTATCACCATATAACGTATAACGTTATATAGTATTACGTTATAACGTATCACGTTATATAGCATTACATTATAACGTATAACGTTATATAGTATTACGTTATAACGTATAACGTTATATAGTATTACGTTATATAGTATTACGTTATAACGTATAACGTTATATAGTATTGCGTTATAACGTATAACGTTATATAGTATTACGTTATCATGTATAACGTTATATAGTATTACGTTATCATGTATAACGTTATATAGTATCACCATGTAACGTATAACGTTATATAGTATTACGTTATAACGTATAACGTTATATAGTATTACGTTATAGCGTATAACGTTATATAGTATTACGTTATAACGTATAACATTATATAGTATTACGTTATAACGTATAACGTTATATAGTATTACGATATTGCGTATAATATTATATAGTATTACGTTATAACGTATAACGTTATGTAGTATCGCCATGTAACGTATAACGTTATATAGTATTACGTTATAACGTATAACGTTATATAGTATTACGTTATAACGTATAACGTTATATAGTATTACGTTATAACCTATAACGATATATAGTATCACCATGTAACGTATAACGTTATATAGTATTACGTTATAACGAATAATGTTATATAGTATTGCGTTATAACTTATAACGTTATATAGTATTACGTTGTAACGTATAACGATATATAGTATCACCATGTAACGTATAACGTTATATAGTATTACGTTATAACGTATAACGTTATATAGTATTACGTTTTAACGTATAACATTATATAGTATTACCTTATAACGTATAACGTTATATAGTATTAAGTTATAACGTATAACTTTTTATAGTATTACGTTATAACGTATAACGTTATATAGTATTAAGTAATAACGTATAACGATATATAGTATTACGTTATAACGTTATATAGTATCACCATATAACGTATAACGTATAACGTTATATAGTATTAAGGTATATAGTATTACGTTATATAGTATTACGTTATAACGTATAACGTTATATAGTATTGCGTTATAACGTATGACGTTATATAGTATTACGTTATCATGTATAACGTTATATAGTATTACGTTATCATGTATAACGTTATATAGTATTACGTTATAACGTATAACATTACATAGTATTACGTTATAACGTATAACGTTATATAGTATTAAGGTATATCGTATAGCTTTATATAGTATTACGTTATAACGTATAACGTTATATAGTATTACGTTATAACGTATAACGTTATATAGTATCACCATGTAACGTATAACGTTATATAGTATTACGTTATAACGTATAACGTTATATAGTATTACGTTATAACGTTTAATGTTATATAGTATTACCATATAACGTATAACGTTATATAGTATTACGGTATAACGTATAACGTTATATAGTATTACGTTATAACGTATAACTTTATATAGTATTACGTTATAACGTATAACGTTATATAGTATTACGTTATATAGTATTACGTTATAACGTATAACGTTATATAGTATTGCGTTATAACGTATAACGTTATAAAGTATTACGTTATCATGTATAACGTTATATAGTATTACGTTATCATGTATAACGTTATATAGTATTACGTTATAACGTATAACATTACATAGTATTACGTTATAACGTATAACGTTATATAGTATTACGTTATAACGTATAACGTTATATAGTATTACGTTATAACGTATAACGTTATATAGTATCACCATGTAACGTATAACGTTATATAGTATTACGTTATAACGTATAACGTTATATAGTATTACGTTATAGCGTATAACGTTATATAGTATTACGTTATAACGTATAACATTATATAGTATTACGTTATAACGTATAACGTTATATAGTATTACGATATTGCGTATAATATTATATAGTATTACGTTATAACGTATAACGTTATGTAGTATCGCCATGTAACGTATAACGTTATATAGTATTACGTTATAACGTATAACGTTATATAGTATTACGTTATAACGTATAACGTTATATAGTATTACGTTATAACCTATAACGATATATAGTATCACCATGTAACGTATAACGTTATATAGTATTACGTTATAACGAATAATGTTATATAGTATTGCGTTATAACTTATAACGTTATATAGTATTACGTTGTAACGTATAACGATATATAGTATCACCATGTAACGTATAACGTTATATAGTATTACGTTATAACGTATAACGTTATATAGTATTACGTTATAACGTATAACATTATATAGTATTACGTTATAACGTATAACGTTATATAGTATTAAGTTATAACGTATAACTTTTTATAGTATTACGTTATAACGTATAACGTTATATAGTATTAAGTAATAACGTATAACGATATATAGTATTACGTTATAACATTATATAGTATCACCATATAACGTATAACGTATAACGTTATATAGTATTAAGTTATATCGTATAGCTTTATATAGTATTACGTTATAAAGTATAACGTTATATAGTATTACCATATAACGTATAACGTTATATAGTATTACGTTATAACGTTATATAGTATCACCATATAACGTATAACGTATAACGTTATATAGTATTAAGTTATATCGTATAACTTTATATAGTATTACGTTATAACGTATAACGTTATATAGTATTACCATATAACGTATAACGTTATATAGTATTACGTTATAACGTATAACGTTATGTAGTATTACGTTATAACGTTATATAGTATTACGTTATAACGTATAACGTTATATAGTATTACGTTATAACGTATAACGTTATATAGTATTACGTTATAACGTATAACGTTATGTAGTATTACGTTATAACGTATAACGATATATAGTATCACCATGTAACGTATAACGTTATATAGTATTACGTTGTAACGTATAACGATATATAGTATCACCATGTAACGTATAACGTTATATAGTATTACGTTATAACGTATAACGTTATATAGTATTACGTTATAACGTATAACATTATATAGTATTACGTTATAACGTATAACGTTATATAGTATTAAGTTATAACGTATAACTTTTTATAGTATTACGTTATAACGTATAACGTTATATAGTATTAAGTAATAACGTATAACGATATATAGTATTACGTTATAACATTATATAGTATCACCATATAACGTATAACGTATAACGTTATATAGTATTAAGTTATATCGTATAGCTTTATATAGTATTACGTTATAACGTATAACGTTATATAGTATTACCATATAACGTATAACGTTATATAGTATTACGTTATAACGTTATATAGTATCACCATATAACGTATAACGTATAACGTTATATAGTATTAAGTTATATCGTATAACTTCATATAGTATTACGTTATAACGTATAACGTTATATAGTATTACCATATAACGTATAACGTTATATAGTATTACGTTATAACGTATAACGTTATGTAGTATTACGTTATAACGTTATATAGTATTACGTTATAACGTATAACGTTATATAGTATTACGTTATAACGTATAACGTTATATAGTATTACGTTATAACGTATAACGTTATGTAGTATTACGTTATAACGTATAACGATATATAGTATCACCATGTAACGTATAACGTTATATAGTGTTACGTTATAACGTATAACGTTATATAGTATTACGTTATAACGTATAACGTTATATATTATTACTTTATATCGTATAACGTCATATAGTATTACGTTATAACGTATAACTTTATATAGTATTACGTTATAACGTATAACGTTATATAGTATTACGTTATAACTTATAACGTTATATAGTATTACGTTATGACGTATAACGTTATATAGTATTACCATATAACGTACAAGGTTATATAGTATTACGTTATAACGTTATATAGTATCACCATATAACGTATAACGTTATATAGTATTACGTTATAACGTATCACGTTATATAGCATTACATTATAACGTATAACGTTATATAGTATTACGTTATAACGTATAACGTTATATAGTATTACGTTATATAGTATTACGTTATAACGTATAACGTTATATAGTATTGCGTTATAACGTATAACGTTATATAGTATTACGTTATCATGTATAACGTTATATAGTATTACGTTATAACGTATAACATTACATAGTATTACGTTATAACGTATAACGTTATATAGTATTACGTTATAACGTATAACGTTATATAGTATTACGTTATAACGTATAACGTTATATAGTATCACCATGTAACGTATAACGTTATATAGTATTACGTTATAACGTATAACGTTATATAGTATTACGTTATAGCGTATAACGTTATATAGTATTACGTTATAACGTATAACATTATATAGTATTACGTTATAACGTATAACGTTATATAGTATTACGATATTGCGTATAATATTATATAGTATTACGTTATAACGTATAACGTTATATAGTATCACCATATAACGTATAACGTATAACGTTATATAGTATTAAGTTATATCGTATAGCTTTATATAGTATTACGTTATAACGTATAACGTTATATAGTATTACGTTATAACGTATAACGTTATATAGTATTACGTTATAACGTATAACGTTATATAGTATCACCATGTAACGTATAACGTTATATAGTATTACGTTATAACGTATAACGTTATATAGTATTACGTTATAGCGTATAACGTTATATAGTATTACGTTATAACGTATAACGTTATATAGTATTACGTTATAACGTATAACGTTATATAGTATTACGTTATAACGTTTAATGTTATATAGTATTACCATATAACGTATAACGTTATATAGTATTACGGTATAACGTATAACGTTATATAGTATTACGTTATAACGTATAACTTTATATAGTATTACGTTATAACGTATAACGTTATATAGTATTACGTTATATAGTATTACGTTATAACGTATAACGTTATATAGTATTGCGTTATAACGTATAACGTTATATAGTATTACGTTATCATGTATAACGTTATATAGTATTACGTTATCATGTATAACGTTATATAGTATTACGTTATAACGTATAACATTACATAGTATTACGTTATAACGTATAACGTTATATAGTATTACGTTATAACGTATAACGTTATATAGTATTACGTTATAACGTATAACGTTATATAGTATCACCATGTAACGTATAACGTTATATAGTATTACGTTATAACGTATAACGTTATATAGTATTACGTTCTAGCGTATAACGTTATATAGTATTACGTTATAACGTATAACATTATATAGTATTACGTTATAACGTATAACGTTATATAGTATTACGATATTGCGTATAATATTATATAGTATTACGTTATAACGTATAACGTTATGTAGTATCGCCATGTAACGTATAACGTTATATAGTATTACGTTATAACGTATAACGTTATATAGTATTACGTTATAACGTATAACGTTATATAGTATTACGTTATAACCTATAACGATATATAGTATCACCATGTAACGTATAACGTTATATAGTATTACGTTATAACGAATAATGTTATATAGTATTGCGTTATAACTTATAACGTTATATAGTATTACGTTGTAACGTATAACGATATATAGTATCACCATGTAACGTATAACGTTATATAGTATTACGTTATAACGTATAACGTTATATAGTATTACGTTATAACGTATAACATTATATAGTATTACGTTATAACGTATAACGTTATATAGTATTAAGTTATAACGTATAACTTTTTATAGTATTACGTTATAACGTATAACGTTATATAGTATTAAGTAATAACGTATAACGATATATAGTATTACGTTATAACATTATATAGTATCACCATATAACGTATAACGTATAACGTTATATAGTATTAAGTTATATCGTATAGCTTTATATAGTATTACGTTATAACGTATAATGTTATATAGTATTACCATATAACGTATAACGTTATATAGTATTACGTTATAACGTTATATAGTATCACCATATAACGTATAACGTATAACGTTATATAGTATTAAGTTATATCGTATAACTTTATATAGTATTACGTTATAACGTATAACGTTATATAGTATTACCATATAACGTATAACGTTATATAGTATTACGTTATAACGTATAACGTTATGTAGTATTACGTTATAACGTTATATAGTATTACGTTATAACGTATAACGTTATATAGTATTACGTTATAACGTATAACGTTATATAGTATTACGTTATAACGTATAACGTTATATAGTATTACGTTATAACGTTTAATGTTATATAGTATTACCATATAACGTATAACGTTATATAGTATTACGGTATAACGTATAACGTTATATAGTATTACGTTATAACGTATAACTTTATATAGTATTACGTTATAACGTATAACGTTATATAGTATTACCATATAACGTATAACGTTATATAGTATTACGTTATAACGTATAACGTTATATAGTATTACGTTATGACGTATAACGTTATATAGTATTACGTTATAACGTATAACGTTATGTAGTATTACGTTATAACGTATAACGATATATAGTATCACCATGTAACGTATAACGTTATATAGTATTACGTTATAACGTATAACGTTATATAGTATTACGTTATAACGTATAACGTTATATAGTATTACGTTATAACGTATAACGTTATATAGTATTACGTTATAACGTATAACGTTAAATAGTATTGCGTTATAACGTATAACGTTACATAGTATTACGTTATAACGGATAACGTTATATAGTATTACGTTATAACGTATAACGTTATATAGTATTACGTTATGACGTATAACGTTATATAGTATTACGTTATAACGTATAACGTTATGTAGTATTACGTTATAACGTATAACGATATATAGTATCACCATGTAACGTATAACGTTATATAGTATTACGTTATGACGTATAACGTTATATAGTATTACCATATAACGTACAAGGTTATATAGTATTACGTTATAACGTTATATAGTATCACCATATAACGTATAACGTTATATAGTATTACGTTATAACGTATCACGTTATATAGCATTACATTATAACGTATAACGTTATATAGTATTACGTTATAACGTATAACGTTATATAGTATTACGTTATATAGTATTACGTTATAACGTATAACGTTATATAGTATTGCGTTATAACGTATAACGTTATATAGTATTACGTTATCATGTATAACGTTATATAGTATTACGTTATCATGTATAACGTTATATAGTATTACGTTATAACGTATAACATTACATAGTATTACGTTATAACGTATAACGTTATATAGTATTACGTTATAACGTATAACGTTATATAGTATTACGTTATAACGTATAACGTTATATAGTATCACCATGTAACGTATAACGTTATATAGTATTACGTTATAACGTATAACGTTATATAGTATTACGTTATAACGTATAACGTTATATAGTATTACGTTATAACGTATAACGTTATATAGTATTACGTTATATAGTATTACGTTATAACGTATAACGTTATATAGTATTGCGTTATAACGTATAACGTTATATAGTATTACGTTATAACGTATAACGTTATATAGTATTACGTTATAACGTATAACGTTATATAGTATTACGTTATAACGTATAACGTTAAATAGTATTGCGTTATAACGTATAACGTTACATAGTATTACGTTATAACGGATAACGTTATATAGTATTACGTTATAACTTATAACGTTATATAGTATTACGTTATGACGTATAACGTTATATCGTATTACGTTATAACGTATAACTATGTATAGTATTACGTTATAACGTATAACGTTACATAGTATTAAGTTATAACGTATAACTTTATATAGTATTACGTTATAACGTATAACGTTATATAGTATTACCATATAACGTATAACGTTATATAGTATTACCATATAACGTATAACGTTATATAGTATTACGTTATAACGTTATATAGTATCACCATATAACGTATAACGTATAACGTTATATAGTATTAAGTTATATCGCATAACTTTATATAGTATTACGTTATAACGTATAACGTTATATAGTATTACCACATAACGTATAACGTTATATAGTATTACGTTATAACGTATAACGTTATGTAGTATTACGTTATAACGTTATATAGTATTACGTTATAACCTATAACGTTATATAGTATTACGTTATAACGTATAACGTTATATAGTATTACGTTATAACGTATAACGTTATATAGTATTACGTTATAACGTTTAATGTTATATAGTATTACCATATAACGTATAACGTTATATAGTATTACGGTATAACGTATAACGTTATATAGTATTACGTTATAACGTATAACGTTATACAGTATCACCATGTAACGTATAACGTTATATAGTATAACGGTATAACGTATAACGTTATATAGTATTACGTTATAACGTATAACGTTATATAGTATCACCATGTAACGTATAACGTTATATAGTATTACGTTATTACGTATAACGTTATATAGTATTACGTTATAACGTATAACGTTATATAGTATTACGTTATATCGTATAACGTCATATAGTATTACGTTTTAACGTATAACTTTATATAGTATTACGTTATAACGTATAACGTTATATAGTATTACGTTATAACGTATAACTTTATATAGTATTACGTTATAACGTATAACGTTATATAGTATTACGTTATAACGTATAACTTTATATAGTATTACGTTATAACGTATAACGTTATATAGTATTACCATATAACGTATAACGTTATATAGTATTACGTTATAACGTATAACGTTATATAGTATTACGTTATGACGTATAACGTTATATAGTATTACGTTATAACGTTATATAGTATCACCATATAACGTATAGCGTTATATAGTATTACGTTATAACGTATCACGTTATATAGCATTACGTTATAACGTATAACGTTATATAGTATTACGTTATAACGTATAACGTTATATAGTATTACGTTATATAGTATTACGTTATAACGTATAACGTTATATAGTATTACGTTATAACTTATAACGTTATATAGTATTACGTTATGACGTATAACGTTATATCGTATTACGTTATAACGTATAACTATGTATAGTATTACGTTATAACGTATAACGTTACATAGTATTAAGTTATAACGTATAACTTTATATAGTATTACGTTATAACGTATAACGTTATATAGTATTACGTTATAACGTATAACGTTATATAGTATTACGTTATAACGTATAACGATATATAGTATCACCATGTAACGTATAACGTTATATAGTATTACGTTATAACGTATAACCTTATATAGTATTACGTTATAACGTATAACGTTATATAGCATTACGTTATGACGTATAACGTTATATAGTATTACGTTATGACGTATAACGTTATATAGTATTAATATATAACGTACAACGTTATATAGTATTACGTTATAACGAATAATGTTATATAGTATTGCGTCATAACGTATAACGTTATATAGTATTACGTTGTGACGTATAACGATATATAGTATCACCATGTAACGTATAACGTTATATAGTATTACGTTATAACGTATAACGTTATATAGTATTACGTTATAACGTATAACATTATATAGTATTACGTTATAACGTATAACGTTATATAGTATTACGATATAACGTATAATATTATATAGTATTACGTTATAACGTATAACGTTATATAGTATTACGTTATAACGTATAACGTTATATAGTATTACGTTATAACGTATAACGATATATAGTATCACCATGTAACGTATAACGTTATATAGTATTACGTTATAACGTATAACTTTATATAGTATTACGTTATAACGTATAACGTTATATGGTATTACCATATAACGTATAACGTTATATAGGATTACGTTATAACGTATAACGTTATATAGTATTACGTTATAACGTATAACGTTATGTAGTATTACGTTATAACGTATAACGTTATATAGTATTACGTTATGACGTATAACGTTATAACGTATAACGTCATATAGTATTACGTTATAACGTATAACGTTATATAGTATTACGTTATGACGTATAACGTTATATAGTATTACGTTATAACCTATAACGATATATAGTATCACCATGTAACGTATAACGTTATATAGTATTACGTTATAACGTATAACGTTATATAGTATTACGTTATAACGCATAACATTATATAGTATTACGTTATAACGTATAACGTTATATAGTATTAAGTTATAACGTATAACTTTATATAGTATTACGTTATAACGTATAACGTTATATAATATTAAGTAATAACGTATAACGATATATAGTATTACGTTACAACGTTATATAGTATCACCATATAACGTATAACGTTATATAGTATTACGTTATAACGTATAACGTTATATAGTATTACGTCATGACGTATAACGTTATATAATATAACCATGTAACGTATAACGTTATATAGTATTACGTTATAACGTATAACGTTATATAGTATTACGTTATAACGTATAACGTTATATAGTATTACGTTAAAACGTATAACGTTATATAGTATTACCATATAACGTATAACGTTATATAGTATTACGTTATAACGTATAACGTTATATAGTATTACGTTATGACGTATAACGTTATACAGTATTACGTTATAACGTATAACGTTATATAGTATCACCATATAACGTATAACGTTATATAGTATTACGTTATAACGTATAACGTTATATAGTATTACGTTATAACGTATAACGATATATAGTATCACCATGTAACGTATAACGTTATATAGTATTACGTTATAACGTATAACTTTATATACTATTACGTTATAACGTATAACGTTATATAGTATTACGTTATAACGTATAACGTTATATAGTATTACGTTATAACGTATAACGTTATATAGTATTACGTTATGACGTAGAACGTTAAATAGTATTACGTTATAACGTATAACGTTATATAGTATTACGTTATAACGTATAACGTTATATAGTATTACGTTATAACGTATAACGTTATATAGTATTACCATATAACGTATAACGTTATATAGCATTACGTTATAACGTATAACGTTATATAGTATTACGTTATGACGTATAACGTTATACAGTATTACGTTATAACGTATAACGTCATATAGTATTAAGTATTAACGTATAACGATATATAGTATTACGTTATAACGTTATATAGTATCACCATATAACGTATAACGTTATATAGTATTACGTTATAACGTATAACGTTATATAGTATTACGTCATGACGTATAACGTTATATAATATAACCATGTAACGTATAACGTTATATAGTATTACGTTATAACGTATAACGTTATATAGTATTACGTTATAACGTATAACGTTATATAGTATTACGTTATAACGTATAACGTTATATAGTATTACGTTATGTCGTAGAACGTTAAATAGTATTACGTTATAACGTATAACGTTATATAGTATCACCATGTAACGTATAACGTTATATAGTATTACGTTATAACGTATAACTTTATATAGTATTACGTTATAACGTATAACATTATATAGTATTACCATATAACGTATAACGTTATATAGTATTACGTTATATCGTATAATGTTATATAGTATTACGTTATAACGTATAACGTTATATAGTATTACGTTATAACGTATAACGTTTTATAGTATTACGTTATGACGTATAACGTTATATAGTATTACCATATAACGTATAACGTTATATCGTATTACGTTATAACGTTATATAGTATCACCATAGAACGTATAACGTTATATAGTATTACGTTATAACGTATAACGTTATATAGTATTACGTTATAACGTATAACGTTATATAGTATTACGTTATGACGTATAACGTTATATAGTATTACGTTATAACGTATAACGTTATATAGTATTACGTTATAACGTATAACGTTATATAGTATTACCATATAACGTATAACGTTATATAGTATTACGTTATAACGTATAACGTTATATAGTATTACGTTATGACGTATAACGTTATACAGTATTACGTTATAACGTATAACGTTATATAGTATCACCATATAACGTATAACGTTATATAGTATTACGTTATAACGTATAACGTTATATAGTATTACGTTATAACGTATAACGATATATAGTATTACCATATAACGTATAACGTTATATAGTATTACGTTATAACGTTATATAGTATCACCATAGAACGTATAACGTTATATAGTATTACGTTATAACGTATAACGTTATATAGTATTACGTTATAACGTATAACGTTATATAGTATTACGTTATAACGTATAACGTTATATAGTATTACCTTATAACGTATAACGTTATATAGTATTACGTTATGACGTAGAACGTTAAATAGTATTACGTTATAACGTATAACGTTATATAGTATCACCATATAACGTATAACGTTATATAGTATTACGTTATAACGTATAACTTTATATAGTATTACGTTATAACGTATAACGATATATAGTATCACCATGTAACGTATAACGTTATATAGTATTACGTTATAACGTATAACGTTATATAGTATTACGTTATAACGTATAACGTTATATAGTATTACGTTATAACGTATAACGTTTTATAGTATTACGTTATGACGTATAACGTTATATAGTATTACCATATAACGTATAACGTTATATAGTATTACGTTATAACGTTATATAGTATCACCATAGAACGTATAACGTTATATAGTATTACGTTATAACGTATAACGTTATATAGTATTACGTTATGACGTATAACGTTATAACGTATAACGTCATATAGTATTACGTTATAACGTATAACGTTATATAGTATTACGTTATAACGTATAACGATATATAGTATCACCATGTAACGTATAACGTTATATAGTATTACGTTATAACGTATAACTTTATATAGTATTACGTTATAACGTATAACGTTATATAGTATTACGTTATAACGTATAACGTTATATAGTATTACCTTATAACGTATAACGTTATATAGTATTACGTTATGACGTAGAACGTTAAATAGTATTACGTTATAACGTATAACGTTATATAGTATCACCATATAACGTATAACGTTATATAGTATTACGTTATAACGTATAACGTTATATAGTATTACGTTATAACGTATAACGATATATAGTATCACCATGTAACGTATAACGTTATATAGTATTACGTTATAACGTATAACGTTATATAGTATTACGTTATAACGTATAACGTTATATAGTATTACGTTATAACGTATAACGTTATATAGTATTACGTTATAACGTATAACGTTATATAGTATTACGTTATGACGTACAACGTTATATAGTATTACCATATAACGTATAACGTTATATAGTATTACTTTATAACGTTATATAGTATCACCATAGAACGTATAACGTTATATAGTATTACGTTATAACGTATAACGTTATATAGTATTACGTTATAACGTATAACGTTATATAGTATTACGTTATAACGTATAACGTTATATAGTATTACGTTATGACGTATAACGTTATATAGTATCACCATGTAACGTATAACGTCATATACTATTACGTTATGACGTATAACGTTATATAGTATTACGTTATAACGTATAACGTTATATAGTATCACCATATGACGTATAACGTTATATAGTATTACGTTATAACGTATAACGTTATATAGTATAACGTTATATAGTATTACGTTATAACGTAGAACGTTAAATAGTATTACGTTATAACGTATAACGTTATATAGTATCACCATATAACGTATAACGTTATATAGTATTACGTTATAACGTATAACGTTATATAGTATTACGTTATAACGTATAACGTTATATAGTATTACGTTATGACGTATAACGTTATAACGTATAACGTCATATAGTATTACGTTATAACGTATAACGTTATATAGTATTACGTTATAACGTATAACGTTATATAGTATTACGTTATGACGTATAACGTTATATAGTATTATCATATAACGTATAACGTTATATAGTATTACCATATAACGTATAACGTTATATAGTATTACGTTATAACGTATAACTTTATATAGTATTACGTTATAACGTATAACGTTATATAGTATTACGTCATAACGTATAACGTTATATAGTATTACGTTATGACGTATAACGTTATATAGTATTACGTTATAACGTATAACGATATATAGTATCACCATGTAACGTATAACGTTATATAGTATTACGTTATAACGTATAACGTTATATAGTATTACGTTATAACGTATAACATTATATAGTATTATCATATAACGTATAACGTTATATAGTATTACGTTATAACGTATAACGTTATATAGTATTACGTTATAACGTATAACGTTATAACGGATAACGTTATATAGTATTACGTTATAACGTATAACGTTATATAGTATTACGTTATAACGTATAACGATATATAGTATCACCACGTAACGTATAACGTTATATAGTATTACGTTATAACGTATAACTTTATATAGTATTACGTTATAACGAATAACGTTATATAGTATTACGTTATAACGCATAACGTTATATAGTATTGCGTTATAACGTATAACGTTATATAGTATTACGTTATAACGTATAACGTTATACAGTATTACGTTATAACGTATAATGTTATATAGTATTACGTTATAACGTATAACGATATATAGTATCACCATGTAACGTATAGCGTTATATAGTATTACGTTATAACGTATAACTTTATATAGTATTACGTTATAACGTATAACGTTATATAGTATTACGTTATAACGTATAACATTATATAGTATTACCATATAACGTATAACGTTACATAGTATTACGTTATAACGTATAACTTTATATAGTATTACGTTATAACGAATAACGTTATATAGTATTACGTTATAACGTATAACGTTATATAGTATTACGTTATAACGTATAACGTTATATAGTATTACGTTATAACGTATAATGTTATATAGTATTACGTTATATCGTATAACGTTATATAGTATTACCATATAACGTATAACGTTATATAGTATTACGTTATAACGTATAACGTTATATAGTATTACGTTATAACGTTTAACGTTATATAGTATTACGTTATAACGTATAACGTTATATAGTATCACCATATAACGTATAACGTTATATAGTATTACGTTATAACGTATAACGTTATATAGTATTACGTTATAACGTATAACGATATATAGTATCACCATGTAACGTATAACGTTATATAGTATTACGTTATAACGTATAACTTTATATAGTATTACGTTATAACGAATAACGTTATATAGTATTACGTTATAACGCATAACGTTATATAGTATTGCGTTATAACGTATAACGTTATATAGTATTACGTTATAACGTATAACGTTATATAGTATTACGTTATAACGTATAACGTTATATAGTATTACGTTATGACGTATAACGTTATACAGTATTACGTTATAACGTATAACGTTATATAGTATAACCATATAACGTATAACGTTATATAGTTTTACGTTATAACGTATAACGTTATATAGTATTACGTTATAACGTATAACGATATATAGTATCACCATGTAACGTATAACGTTATATAGTATTACGTTATAACGTATAACTTTATATAGTATTACGTTATAACGTATAACGATATATAGTATCACCATGTAACGTATAACGTTATATAGTATTACGTTATAACGTATAACGTTATATAGTATTACGTTATAACGTATAACGTTATATAGTATTACGTTATAACGTATAACGTTTTATAGTATTACGTTATGACGTATAACGTTATATAGTATTACCATATAACGTATAACGTTATATAGTATTACGTTATAACGTTATATAGTATCACCATAGAACGTATAACGTTATATAGTATTACGTTATAACGTATAACGTTATATAGTATTACGTTATGACGTATAACGTTATAACGTATAACGTCATATAGTATTACGTTATAACGTATAACGTTATATAGTATTACGTTATAACGTATAACGATATATAGTATCACCATGTAACGTATAACGTTATATAGTATTACGTTATAACGTATAACTTTATATAGTATTACGTTATAACGTATAACGTTATATAGTATTACGTTATAACGTATAACGTTATATAGTATTACCTTATAACGTATAACGTTATATAGTATTACGTTATGACGTAGAACGTTAAATAGTATTACGTTATAACGTATAACGTTATATAGTATCACCATATAACGTATAACGTTATATAGTATTACGTTATAACGTATAACTTTATATAGTATTACGTTATGACGTATAACGATATATAGTATCACCATGTAACGTATAACGTTATATAGTATTACGTTATAACGTATAACGTTATATAGTATTACGTTATAACGTATAACGTTATATAGTATTACGTTATAACGTATAATGTTATATAGTATTACGTTATATCGTATAACGTTATATAGTATTACCATATAACGTATAACGTTATATAGTATTACGTTATAACGTATAACGTTATATAGTATTACGTTATAACGTTTAACGTTATATAGTATTACGTTATAACGTATAACGTTATATAGTATCACCATATAACGTATAACGTTATATAGTATGACGTTATAACGTATAACGTTATATAGTATTACGTTATAACGTATAACGATATATAGTATCACCATGTAACGTATAACGTTATATAGTATTACGTTATAACGTATAACTTTATATAGTATTACGTTATAACGTATAACGTTATATAGTATTACGTCATAACGTATAACGTTATATAGTATTACGTTATGACGTATAACGTTATATAGTATTACGTTATAACGTATAACGATATATAGTATCACCATGTAACGTATAACGTTATATAGTATTACGTTATAACGTATAACGTTATATAGTATTACGTTATAACGTATAACATTATATAGTATTATCATATAACGTATAACGTTATATAGTATTACGTTATAACGTATAACGTTATATAGTATTACGTTATAACGTATAACGTTATAACGTATAACGTTATATAGTATTACGTTATAACGTATAACGTTATATAGTATTACGTTATAACGTATAACGATATATAGTATCACCACGTAACGTATAACGTTATATAGTATTACGTTATAACGTATAACTTTATATAGTATTACGTTATAACGAATAACGTTATATAGTATTACGTTATAACGCATAACGTTATATAGTATTGCGTTATAACGTATAACGTTATATAGTATTACGTTATAACGTATAACGTTATACAGTATTACGTTATAACGTATAATGTTATATAGTATTACGTTATAACGTATAACGATATATAGTATCACCATGTAACGTATAGCGTTATATAGTATTACGTTATAACGTATAACTTTATATAGTATTACGTTATAACGTATAACGTTATATAGTATTACGTTATAACGTATAACATTATATAGTATTACCATATAACGTATAACGTTACATAGTATT